>NC_073415.1:7306927-7399427 GCF_028641065.1 Leucoraja erinaceus
ATTATAAGCCACATCACGGCTATTAACCTCTGTGACTCATGCCACTTCAAGATTCATGAAGTGTTGAATAATTTGTGAATTTCATTTCAGTCATTATTAACAGCCTTCAATTTCATGACTTCCCCAGCTATTACCAGGCAGGTAACTCTCGCAGTAGACTTCTTTGCAATCATTATTACAATGGCATTTGTGTTTTATAATGAACATTTCTGATGGAGATTGCTTTCTCCCCTCTCCCTGAGTCACAGAGTCAGTGTGATACAAACAGCTTTGGCCCAGCAGGTCCCAGCTACACTAGTCCCACCTGCCCGCATTTGGCACACGTCCCTCTAAACCTGTCCTATCCATGTACCTGTGTTTAAGAAGGAACTGCAGATGCTGGAAAATCGAAGGTAGACAAAAATGCTGGAGAAACTCAGCGGGCGCAGCAGCATCTATGGAGCGAAGGAAATAGGCAACGTTTTGGGCCGAAACCCTTAAGAGTCGAGGACCAGAAGCCATAGCCTAAGAATAAATCTGACCATCGATCATCGATCCATCATTCATAACACAAAGGGTGGAGGGTGTATGGAATGTGTTGCAGGAGGAGGTAGTTGAGGCAGGTAATATCGCAACACTTTGATGGTGAATTAAAGGGTGTTCCTTTAGAAAGGAGATGAGGAGGAATTTCTTACGTCAGAGGGTGGTGAATCTGTAGAACTCATTGCCACAGAAGGCTGTGGAGGCTGTCAATAGATATTTTTAAGGCAGAGATAGATAGATTCTTAATTAGTACGGGTGTCAGGGGTTATGGGGAGAAGGCAGGAGAATGGGGTTAGGAGGGAGAGATAGATCAGCTATGATTAAATGGCATAGACTGGATGGGCCGATTGGCCTCATTCTTCTCCCATCACTTATAAACTTCAGCCCACTGTAATTACTGACCATCAAATACCACTTACACTAATGTCGAAACAAGGAACTGCAAATGCTGAACAATGCACAAAATGACAGAATGCTGGAGGAATGCCCCTGTTCCACTTAGGAAACCTGAACGGAAACCTCTGGAGACTTTGCGCCCCAGGTGGTTGCTGTGAGGTTCCCGGCAGGCAGTGGAAGCAGGTAGAGAGACTGACAAAAACCTCCGGGAACCGCACGGAAACCTTGGGTGGGGCGCAAAGTCTCCAGAGGTTTCCGTTCAGGTTTCCTAAGTGGGGCAGGGGCATAACTCAGTGGGACAGGCGGCATCTCTGGAAAGCATGGACAGATGGAATTTAAGGTCAGGACCTTTCTTCTTACAAAGAAATATACAAAGTGCTGGAGTAACTCAGCAGGTCAAGGCAGCATGAAGTATTAAGGGAATCAAGGGTTATTGGAACAGTGTTGGGAAAGGATATGAGGCAGAAGATCAGCCATGATCATTACCACAGCAAGCAGGGTTGAATGGCTAATGGACTGCTCCTGCTTTTATATCTTGTGTTACTTTGTAGGTATCAATTTTAATGGAAACAAATTCTAAAGTAGCCATTAAATCATGTTGACACCATTACAATTTCCTGTCACTTTATGCATTAAAGACACCATTTATACTGTTGTAAGCGCATAGGATTCAAACAGTGGCGTGGGCACGGTGGTGCAGCGGTAGAGTTGCTGCCTCACAACGCCAGAGACCTGGGTTCGATCCTGACTACGGGTGCTGTCTGCACGGAGTTTGTACCTTCTCCCCGTGGCCTGCGTGGGTTTTCTCCAGGTGTTCCGGTTTCTTCCCGCACTCCACAGACGTACGGGTTTGTAGGTTAATTGGCTTGGTAAAATTGTAAATTGTCCCTAGTGTGTGCAGGGTAGTGTCAGTGTGCGGGGATCACCGGCGGCGCAGACACGGTGGGCCAATGGGCCTGTTTCTGCGCTATATCTAAAAACTAAACTAAACTAAACTAAACTAAACTAAACAGCAGATGCTGGTTTATACAAAAGTACAGAAAGTGCTGTTTTTTGATACAATCCTCAAATATGCATAAATATAGCCTTGATATTCAGTGTGAAAGTTATATCAAGGCATACTTTTCACTCAGCTTTTAATCAACAAAAATTGGCAGGAGTCAACTCTACATGCTAATGGCCATTACTTATTCAAGCGGGTTCCAGGCACTTCCTCCAGGATTCCAGGATGTTATTCCAGTTTAAATTCCATTTGGAATATTTTGGACCAAGAACCATGAAGACCCAAGAGAATTTGACACAAAGGATTTAGGTTCAAGCTTATCATTGTAATGTGTGCTGAGGTACAGGGGGGAGCTTTATATTGCATCCACAGTTTAAGAATAAGGAGTAAGTCATTTAGAACGGAGACGAGGAAACATTTTTTCTCACAGAGAGTGGTGAGTCTGTGGAATTCTCTGCCTCGGAGGGCGGGATGCTTTCAAGAGAGAGCTAGAAAGGGCTCTTAAAGATAGCGGAGTCAGGGGATATGGGGAGAAGGCAGGAACGAGGTACTGATTGGGGATGATCAGCCATGATCATATTGAATGGCGGTGCTGGCTTGAAGGGCTGAATGGCCTACTCCTGCACCTATTGTCTATTGTGTATTGTCTCTCTAATCAAACTTGATTATACTATAGACGAGGATTATTGCGAAGATATTGCCAGGACTCGAGGCTCTGAGCTACAGGGAGAGGTTGAGCAGGCTGGGACTCTATTCCTTGGAGCGCAGAAGGATGAGGGGGTAATCTTATAGAGGTGTATAAGATCAAAAGGGGAATAGATCGGGTAGATGCAATCTTTTCCCCAAAGTAGGGCAATCAAGAACCAGAGGACTTAGGTTTAAGGCAAGGAGGTGGAAGATTTAATAGGAATCTGAGGGGCAACTTTTTCACACAAAGGGTGGTGGGTGTATGGAATAAGCTGCTGGAGGGGGTAGTTGAGGCAGATACTATTTAAAAGTTATTTGGATAGGTACATGGATAGGAAATGTTTGGATGGTACATAAAAATGCTGGAGAATCTCAGCGGGTGCAGCAGCATCTATGGAGCGAAGGAGATAGGCAACGTTTCGGGCCGAAAGCCTTCTTCAGAAACAAGAAAATGTTTGGAGGGTTTGGGCCAGGGATGGGGAACCTTTTCATGTTGGAATGCCGCATTAAGTTAGCTGTAATCTAATAAGGCTGCATCCAAGAAACTTAAATTTGATATAGGATTATTCTGTTGAATCTTCTTGTACTCTTTGGTATTTTAAATACGTTAATTTTAAGATTAAAATAAAAATAATAAAAGATGAACAAAAACATATTAATAAAAATTAATAGAGGATTTGTTCTACAAAATTTGGATTCATTCAAAAGGCCGCATTTAATAGCCTAGAAGGCCGCAGATTCGCCACCCCTGGTATGGGACAAGTGGGACTAGTGTAGATGGAGCATCTTAATTGGCATGGGCAAGTTGGGGTTGATGGGCACTGTTTCAATGCTGTATCTCTAAAGTCTAAAGACACTTTATTGAATGGAAGCACAGGTCACTACAAATGCGGCAATCTGAAGCCAAAACTCAAACTTGGAGGAACTCAGCGGGAAAGGATGCGAGGTCTCGACCTGAAGCCTCGACCACCCTTCTGCCTCCACACATGTTGCCCGACCCGTTGAGTCCCACCAGTAACTTGATGAGGCTACGTGTAGGAAGGAACTGCAGATGCTGGATTAAACCGAAGATAGACGCAAGAAAGCTGGAGTAACTCAGCGGATCAGACAGCATCTCTGGAGGAAAGGAAAGAAGGGTCTCGACCGAAAACGTCGCCTCTTCCTTTTCTCCAGAGATGCCGTCTGACCCGCTGAGTTACTCCAGCATTTTGTGTCTACCTTATTCAGCTCATTCAACATTCTGCTGTTTCCAGACCTTCAAGGAGGACTGACGGATGATATTATTTAATTGCCATTTTTTTCTGGGAACTCCTTCCACAGAGTTAATTTACATTTAGAGAATGGGGCCCATTATTCTCTGAAATCCATTGGAAAATTTGCATGAAGCTGGAGTACCTAAGGGATGGTGAAAGTTATTCTGCTTAAGCTGGCCTGATGTTATCGCAATCATGCTTCATATTCAAGCTGGCTGGGTTTGAATGTTGAGGTTAATTAAGAGACTGAGATCGAGGATGATGATCAGTGGCACATATCCTTGATGTGTCTGGTATTGCATTGGACGTCAGTACAACCCCAGGACCCGGGCCCAGCAAGAATTGCTACAGGAAAATCCCCCATACATTATCCCTTCCTCAGGTCAGCTGCTGCCAGCCCTGATTAGTTCAGACCTTTTCTCCCCTCCAGTTCCCTCCCCACCTCACCTCTATCTCTCAGTCTGCAGAGGGTCCCGACCCGAAATGTCAATAGACAATAGACAATAGACAATAGGTGCAGGAGTAGGCCATTTGGCCCTTCGAGCCAGCACCGCCATTCAATGTGATCATGGCTGATTATCCCCAATCAGTACCCAGTTCCTGCCTTCTCCCCATATCCCCTGACTCTGCTATTTTTAAGAGCCCTATCTAGCTCTCTCTTGAAAAAGCATCCAGACCGACTTCCAAAACCGGCCTCCACCGCCCTCTGAGGCAGAGAATTCCACAGACTCACCACTCTCTGTGAGAAAAAGTGTTTCCTCGTCTCCGTTCTAAATGGCTTACTCCTTATTCTTAAACTGTGTGGCCCCTGGTTCTGGACTCCCCCAACATCGGGAACATGTTTCCTGCCTCTAGTGTGTCCAAGCCCTTAACAATCTTATATGTTTCAATGAGATTCCCTCTCATCCTTCTAAACTCCAGAGTGTACAAGCCCAGCTGCTCCATTCTCTCAGCATATGACAGTCCCGCCATCCCGGGAATTAACCTTGTAAACCTACGCTGCACTCCCTCAATAGCAAGTATGTCCTTCCTCACATTAGGGGACCAAAACTGCACACAACACTCCAGGTGTGTGTCTTGGGCAACTTATACCCCAGTGGAATGAACATTGAAGATAGACACAGTGGGGCGGGCAGCATCTCTGGAGAGAAGGAATGGGTGATGCTTCAGGTCGAGACCCTTCTTCATGTGTGCGATGTGTGCCTTGGACCTGACACCTGCTCAATACCTGGGCAACGAGCAGCGTCCTGTGCTCTTCCTCTTCCTGAAGTCTGAAGAAGGGTTTCGTCCCGAAACGTTGCCTATTTCCTTCGCTCCATAGATGCTGCTGCACCCGCTGAGTTTCTCCAGCATTTTTGTCTACCTTCGATTTTCCAGCATCTGCAGTTCCTTCTTGAACACAAATGCATATTCTTACTTTGTCAGTAGGAAGAACACTTCTTGTGATGCATTCGGTCTGTTCTCCCTTCAGTTTAAGGGCAGCAAGACTCTGAAACCCTCGATGAATGTGGCTGCATTGAAAAGGATCATCAGTGGATGTTCAAGTTACTCCAGCTTTTTGTGTCTACCTTCAGCTTCAACCAGCATCTGCAGTTCCTTCCGACACAATCACTCTGTTCCCACTCTGCACTCAGCCCCATCTCCAGCAAATTATAGGGCTGTTGCAATACAATTGAATCCCTCAGCAAGTTACTGCGACACTGATTAAGCTCTCAAAGCTCTCTGCAGCTAATTTACTTTTGTAATTAATCAGAAGCTATTTTAAACCGGTTTGTGAATCACAAAGAATGAAAACGTGGAACATTAACAAATGTACTTCTGCAATAAATTGCAGCCTAATGATTCTCATTTGCATTGCAAATTTCATTTGCTTTGGAAATTACAATACCTTCCCCAATTGACTACGTTGGTAAGATTCACTTTGCATATCTTTACTGTTGTGATTTAACTTTGCAAGAGAGGATATTGTGAATCTGTACTTCAATATTCTGAAATAAAAACAAAACAATGTAACTATAGGAAAATCTACAGTGAGAGAGAAATAAAGCCCTGTCCCACGGTACGAGTTCATTCCAAGAGCTCTCCCGAGTTTAAAAAAATCAAACTCGTGGTAAGCACGGAGAATGAACGTAGCGGGTACGTCGGAGCTCGGGGACGTCTCTTAGCGGCTCGTAACGCTAACGGCAGGTACTCGGGAAGATTCGCTAACGGCAGGTAAGCACGGGAAGACTCGTGAAGATTTTTCAACATGTTGAAAAATGTCCACGAGAGCCCCGAGTACCGACGAGTGGCCATTACAGTAAATCTCCGAGTTGGAATCAGGGCAAACTCAGGAGAGGTCTTGGAATGAACTCGTACCGTGGGACAGGGCCATTAGGTTATCAGAATTAGGAAAAATAAGAAGCTTTTTTATTTGTTAAATTGCAGAGAGGTTACAGAGAGAACTGGGGAATGTCTGTGATAGGATAGATACCAGGGAAGGTTGAATTATCTTATAGTCAAAACTAGGAACAACCATAGGCCAAACATAAACAGTTCTTCATGCAATATACCAAACTAAAATTAAGAGGATAGACCAAAATGTTGGAGAAACTCAGCGGGTGAGGCAGCATCTATGGAGCGAGGGAAATAGGTGACGTTTCAGGTCCTTCTTCTGGAGGAGGTGTAAATAAGAGATGATGGAACAATCGAACAGAGAGACACAGAGAGAGAGTGAAAGTGAGATAGAAGAGAGGGAGAGAAAGGGGGGGAGAGAGTGAGAAAAGGATAGAGAGATAGAGAGGGAGTTAGTGTTCAGGTGTGGACTCGGTGGGCCGAAGGGCCTGTTTCCACACTGTATCTCAGAATTATAAGCTAAATCGCTGCTCAGAAGTCAGTTAGTAAGAGCAGATGCATGGGCACGCATTTAAATCTGCATTAATTGTTGCGATGGTGTGCAGGGGCCAAGAAAGCCACATTGACAATCTTTGCAGATGCATACGACGTTCCACCAAGGTGTGCCTTTCTCTCTCCACCGATTTAATAGAGCTGCCAGCTCATTCATACTGAAAGGGGCAACATTGGTCAAAGTTTGGACAGTGAGAAGAAGTCAACACTGTTAAAATAAATCTTTATTGGTGAAGCTAATTCTGCAGTGTGTGGTGCTTTTAAAATGAAAGCAAATCCAATGGCTCTCCGCCCTCACACACACACACTGACCACAATATTGAAGTGTCTGAGTGATTGATAATCAGGCTTGTATTTCCAATCAATGATACTCAGACGATCCTCCCCAGAGGTGGGCGAGACAGTGGTGCAGCAGTAGAGTTGCTGCCTTGCATCTTTGGAGTGTGGGAGGAAACCGGAGCACCAGGAGAAAACCCACGCGGTCACAGGGAAAACTTGCAAACTCCATACAGGTAGCATCCGTAGTTAGGATCGAACCAGGGTCTCTGCGGGCTCTACCCGCTGTGCCAACGTGCCACCGCCTTTGATTGTGCATATTACCACACCAGAGCATTAAAGACACAAGGGATGAAGATGCCGGAATATTGAATAATAAGCAAAGGGCAGGAGGAACTCAGCGGGTCAGGTAGCATCTGTGGGGGTAAATGGACAGACAATGTTTTGTGTCGACATCCCTGGGACCCGACCCACATCTTCATTTGCCCACTTGGTGGTGCAGCGGTAGAGTTGATTCCTTACAGCGCCAGAGACCCGGGTTCGATCCTGACTACGGGTGCTTGTCGGTACAGAGTTTGTACGTTCTCCCCGTGACCGCGTGGGTTTTCTCCGGGTGCTCCGGTTCCCTCCCACACTCCAAAGACGTACAGGTTTATAGGTTAATTTGGCTTTGGTAAAGATTGTAAATTGTCCCTAGTGGGTGTACGATAGTGTTAGCGTACGGGGTGATTGCTGGTCGGTGCGGACTCAGTGGTCCAAGGGCCTGTTTCCATGCGGTATCTGTATGACCCACCGATTTTGTAGCTGCTCTGTGCTTTTCAGAAAAGTTTAACACCAGGTCCATTCAATAATGGGTGCAACAGTGGCCACATGAACAGAGCTTGGCAGAAATTACAAAAAGTAGTAAACACTGCCCAGTCCATCATCGGCTCTGACCTTCCTTCCATCGAGGGGATTTATCGCAGTCGCTGCCTCAAAAAGGCTGGCAGTATCATTAAAGACCCACACCATCCTGGCCACACACTCATCTCCCCGCTACCTTCAGGTAGAAGGTACAGGAGCCTGAAGACTGCAACGACCAGGTTCAGGAATAGCTACTTCCCCACAGCCATCAGGCTATTAAACCTGGTTCAGACAAAACTCTGATTATTGGTGGCCCATTATCTGTTATTTGCAGTTTATTTATTATTCATGTGTGAGGAGGAGATTCACTGTGATGGATGTTTGTGTAAATTGAATTGTTGGTATGTTTTGTAGGAATTGTCTTTGTTTGCATGGCTGTGGAAACGGAGTTTCGTTTGAGCCTCACTGGGGTTCAAATGACATGTAATAAATATTCTATTCTATTTATATTATGGTATATGGACACACTGATCTGTTCTGTAGTAAATGCCTACTATTTTCTGTGTGCTGAAGCAAAGCAAGAATTTCATTGTCCTATACAGGGACACATGACAATAAACTCACTTGAACTTGAACTTAATAACCATATAAACCATATAACAATTACAGCACGGAAACAGGCCATCTCGACCCTTCTAGTCCGTGCCGAACACATAATCTCCCCTAGTCCCATATACCTGCGCTCAGACCATAACCCTCCCCCTTCCTCTTAAGGGGTTGGACAGGCTAGATGCAGGAAGATTGTTCCCGATGTTAGGGAAGTCCAGGACAAGGGGTCACAGCTTAAGGATAAAGGGGAAATCCTTTAAAACCGAGATGAGAAGAACTTTTTTCACACAGAGAGTGGTGAATCTCTGGAATTCTCTGCCACAGAGGGTAGTTGAGGCCAGTTCATTGGCTATAATTAAGAGGGAGTTAGATGTGGCCCTTGTGGCTAAGGTGATCAGGGGGTATGGAGAGAAGGTAGGTACGGGATACTGAGTTGGATGATCAGCCATGATCATATTGAATGGCGGTGCAGGCTCGAAGGGCCGAATGGCCTACTCCTGCACCTAATTTCTATGTTTCTATGTTTCCCATCTATATAACTATCCAATTTATTTTTAAATGATAAAAACGAACCTGCCTCCACCACCTTCACTGGAAGCTCATTCCACACAGCTACCACTCTCTGAGTAAAGAAGTTCCCCCTCATGTTACCCCTAAACTTCAGTCCCTTAATTCTCATGTCATGTCCCCTTGTTTGAATCTTCCCTACTCTCAGTGGGAAAAGCTTTTCCACGTCAACTCTGTCTTGTAGAGTAAGTGGATCCAGGAGCCACACAAGAGGGGTGGACATGGCAGATCGTGCATGCCCAGAACTGTTTATTCCGTTTTGACAGGAGATGAGGAAAATAATGAAGGGCTGGCCAATGAGTCATAAGGCAAGGCAGCTTCCGGAGTGGTGCTAAGTAGGAAGGAGATGTACTGTAGCTTCAGTATTGTGTGGCAGCAGCACTCCAGGGACGTCACAGTTGGAAGCCAACCTCGGCATACCTGTCTCTCACCACACACTTGTCACAAACCTGTCATCGCTAAAAAATAATCAGTTTGTACTTGCATGCCTCATCCAGCAGCAGCTCCCCTGTGGCAAAAGACATGAACATATTTTAAACCCACTTGCAGCTTCAGTCCTGTAACCTGCTGTGCTGGAACCTAAGCTTTTAATTGCCTTCACTAACTTTGAAAAAAAAAAAATCATTTTATTTTCACTCTTCCCATCTCCCGCGATCGCAGGGGACCAAAAAAAATGTTTTTAAAAAAATTCACGAGTGTTCAGACACGGAAAGAGGGAGGTTGGGATGGGAAGGGGAGGCAGTAGGTTCTGAAGAAGGGTCCCGACTCAAAAAACACCACTTATACCTTTTCTCCAGAGATGCTGCCTGACCCGCTGAATTACTCCAGCACTTTGAAGCCCAGCCCCATCTATAACACCCCCACCTGCCTACATTTGACCCATATCCCTCTAAGAGTATCTCTAACCTTGCATCTACTCAGCCGTTTACTGAGTTTGCTTAGCATTGACCTGCTTCTGACAGAAGGGCTTTCATTTATCCTGAAGACACAAAGGACCAACTTTGCCTGAGGACATTTGGTGCGGCCTTGAATTTTCCAGGCATTATCTTGTTTCCAAGTCACCCCCCCACCCACCGACCCCTGCTTTCACTCTGAAGAAGGGTCCCGACCCGAAACATCACCTATCTTGTTCTCCACTGACCCGCTGAGTTACTATGTGTCTATCTTTCATTCATCCTTGCTGTGATCTTCATTGCTGGAGACCAGTATTTTGACTTTCCTGTAGGCAGCCTCTAGGCTTTACCTATTGTCAATGTATCAGGCCAAACAAAACAGGATTCAATGTTCCAAAGTCAAAATGTTCCGCTCTTTCGATCGGTCATGACTAAGATAAGTTTTTTTGCCTTCCATCACAGCGAGGAGGATATGCGCTGTGATGGATGTCTGTGTAAATTGTGTTGTGTCTTGGGTCTTTTTTTTCATGTGTGTATGACTGCAGAAACAACATTTCATTTGAGCCTCTATGAGATTCTTGTGACAAATAAATTGTATTGTGTATTGTGTATTGTGACTTCCTCAATTTCATATTCTATCATTTGGCTTTGCAATAAGTTCATGTTCATAAGTGATAGGAGATGAATTGGGCAATTCAGCCCATCAAGTCTACTCCACCATTCAATCATGGCTAATCTATCTCTCCCTCCTAACCCCATTCTCCTGCCTTCTCCCCATAACCTCTGGCACCCGTACTAGTCAAGAATCTATCAATCTCTGCCTTAAAAATATCCACTGACTTGTCTACCGCAGGCTTCTGTGGCAATGAATTCCACAGATTCACCACCCTCTTAACTAAAGAAATTCCTCCCCATCTCCATTCTAAAGGAAGTCTGAAGAAGGGTTTCGGCCCGAAACGTTGCCTATTTCCTTCGCTCCATAAATGCTGCTGCACCCGCTGAGTTTCTCCAGCATTTTTGTCTACCTTTGATTTTCCAGCATCTGCAGTTCCTTCTTAAACAGATTTCTGATTAGTACGGGTGTCAGAGGTTATGGGGAGAAGGCAGGAGAATGGGGTTAGGAGGGAGAGGTAGATCAACTATGGTTGTATGGCGCAGTAGACTTGATGGGCCGAATGGCCCAATTCTACTCATATCACATGACCTTTTTATGTCTTTCTTTGGTTTAAACCAGCATCTGCAGTTCCTTCCTACACATGAAACAATCTAATTTGGAATCAGTAAAGTCCAAATTTCAATCCTATTTTCTTAGGTTGCCCATCAAAATATTCACATATTCGGGTGGGTGGCGCGACTCACGTCCCAGCGGCCTCTGCAGTCCGTCTGTCGTTTTTTTATTTTTTGTCTCGTTTGTATGTAGTTTTTTAATTTGTTTTTTTAAACTGGGTATGTGTGTGGGGGGGCGGGGTGTGGGGAAACTTTTTTTAATCTTTCCCCTGCACGGAGAACCCGACCTTTTCTCTGTCGGGTCTCCGTTGTCGTTGGGGCCGAGCACCGTGGAGCGGCCTCCAGCCGGAACGACCTGGGGCTCCAGTCGCGGAGCCTGCGGACTTACCCACCATCGTGGAGCTGGCCGAGTTCGGAGCAGGAGGAGCTGAGCACTGCTGAGTCTCCAATCGCAGATCTGGTGGACTGTTACACCGGGAGCCCGCGGGTCCCTGCTGGGAGACCGCTTTTCGGGGCTTCTGCAACGGCGACTTCTCCCGCCCGAGTTGCGGGGTTGAGGATGACCTGGAGCGGGACCTTATATCGCCCGGCGCGGCTTTAAATGGCCGCGGGACTTGCTAGCGCCCGCCGGGGGCTCCAACACCAAGACCCAGAGCGCGGCTTTATAATTGCCGCGGGACTTACTTACCATCGCCCGCCGAGGGCTTTAACTCTGACATCGGGAGGAGAATGAGGAGTGCAGGGGAGAGATAAGACTTTGCCTTCCATCACAGTGAGGAGGAGATTCACTGCGATGGAAGTTCGTGTAAATTGTGTCGTGTCTTGATTCTTCTTCTTGTTTGTATGACTGCAGAAACCAAATTTCGTTTGAACCTCTGTGTTCAAATGACACCAAATAAATTGTATTGTATTGTAAAATGCCACAAGCCAGTGATCACTCATTCCAGCAGATACGAGTAGTTGCTCTACTCAACAGCCAAAAATCTGTAGCCTCCCTTTGATCAGGTATTTTGTTGGTTGATCAATGGTGTTTTATCATTATTATTATTAATGTTTAGTGTTTTCGGAGTCATTCGTAACTGTCACTGTATGTCTTGTTGTTACTTGTGGGCGGAGCACCAAGGCAAATTCCTTGTATGTGAATACTTGGCCAATAAACTTACTTACTTACTTACAGGTAGATTTTGCTGGGCTATTTCATTCAAATCATTCAGTGCATGCACAGGATTTCTGTATAGTGGAGTTTCGTACTGTACTTTATTAATTGCAGGCTGCGTTAAAACATTCTATCAGCCCAGAAGTCTTAAGGTCAGCAACCATGGTCTCATTGTGATTTGGATCTGCATTTTCCCCCCGAGCCCTTTTATCATTCCTGATAATTAATCCGCTTCAGTCCAGGATTGTCTCTGCACCTCTTGAAAAGACAAAGTGTGATTGCAGCCAGGGAAACAAGGCATCATGTTGCACAGAGATAACCAGGGAAACTAATTACCACAAAAACTGAGTGTGTATTCATATCAACAAGATGAAGACAGCTTCACAATTTGGATCTAATTACTGTAATTGCAGCACCTGGGGAATTTATTGAAAAAAATCTAATTCCTTTCACATAGTTGAGATTAAATTGCTGCATGTAATTTCTACTTTTTCATTTAAACTGGTAGTGAATGGAACCTTGCTTATGAGTAGATTAATACATTTACTTGAAAAAGATGAAACTCCTGTGAAATTAAAGTTAGATTTGTGTGTTTTTTGTGTGTGTTTGTGCGTCTGTTGTGTGCATGTGTGTAAGAGACTGTGTGTGTGAGAGACTGTGTGTGTGTGTGTGAGAGACTGTGTGTGTGTGTGTGTGTGTGTGCGTGTGTATGTATGTGTGTATGTGTGAGAGTGTGTGTGTGTGTGTGTGTGAGAGAGTGTGTGTGTGTGTGTGTGTGTGTGTGTGTGTGTGTGTGTGTGTGTGTGTGTGTGTGTGTGTGTGTGTGTGAGTGTGTGTGTGTGTGTGTGTGTGTGTGTGTGAGTGAGTGTGTGTGAGAGTGTGTGTGTGTGAGTGTATGTGTGTGTGTGAGTGTGTGTGTGTGTGTGCATGTGTGTATGTGTGTGAGAGTGTGTGTGTGAGAGAGTGTGTGTGTGTGTGTGTGTGTGTGTGTGTGTGTGTGTGTGTGTGTGTGTGAGTGTGTGTGTGAGAGTGTGTGTGTGTGTGTGTGTGTGCGTGCGTGTGTGGCAATAATTAATGTATATAAGCCAAAAGTTTTAGTTCAGGTTAGTTTAGTTTAGTTTGGTTTAGAGATACAGCACAGAAACAGGCCCTTTGGCCCACCGAGTCCATACCGCCCAGAGATCCCCACACATTAACACTACACGACACACGAGGGAACATTTACACTTATACCAAGCCAATTAATCCACAAAACTGTACGTCTTTAGAGTGTAGGAGGAAACTGGAGACCCAAGAGAAAACCCACGCAGGTCATGGGGAGACCGTCCTTAGTCAGGATCGGACCTGGGTCTCTGGCACTGTAAGGCACAACTCTACCGCTGCACCACCGTGTTCTTGCTCTGTATATAATTTTTATTCTGAATAACGTTTAATTTTGAAAAAA
The DNA here is from genome assembly GCF_028641065.1 of Leucoraja erinaceus. Lineage (NCBI taxonomy): Eukaryota > Metazoa > Chordata > Chondrichthyes > Rajiformes > Rajidae > Leucoraja > Leucoraja erinaceus. Next base: position 7,320,690 of record NC_073415.1, read on the forward strand.
ACTCTTCCTAATGAGCGTAGAATCTCATGACGGGGAGAAATGGCACTTACTACGATAATGGTGATAGACAATCTATCTCTGTGCTTTGAAGACAAATGCTGCCCGCCTGCCATTTAGCAGAGCACGTTGCAGAAGGTACAGTGATGGAACTAGTCTGTGTTATCACAGAGCCTTCCAACGCATCCCTATTGTGACAATCTCTGTCAGCTGACAGCCGCAGTAACATCACCCCTGAGCCTTCTCTAAATGAGAACGGTGACATTCCACAACTGTCACAGCTCACAGGGAGCTGAAGAACAGAGCTGACAGCTGGAGATGTCTACCTCGTCTATAAGGTGGTGGCACGGTGGCGCAGCGGTAGAGTTGCCGCCTCACAGCGCCGGAGACCCAGGTTCGATCGCGTCTCCATATCCAGTTTGTTCGGTCTCCTTGTGACCGCGTGGGTTTTCTCAGAGATCTTCGGTTTCCTCCCACACTCCAAAGACGTACATGCTTGTAGGCTAATTGGCTTGGGTTTGTATAAGTGTAAAACATAGTTGTCCCTAGTGTGTGTAGGCTTGTGTTAATATGCGGGGATCGCTGGTTGGCGCGGCTCGGTTTCCTGGTCCTGTTTCAATAGACAATAGACAATAGGTGCAGGAGTAGGCCATTCGGCCCTTCGAGACATCCCCTTCGAGACATCCCCAATCAGTACCCCGTTCCTGCCTTCTCCCCATATCCCCCGACTCCGCAATTTTTAAGAGCCCTATCTAGCTCTCTCTTGAAAGCATCCAGAGAACCGGCCTCCACCGCCCTCTGAGGCAGAGAATTCCACACTCACCACTCTCTGTGAGAAAAAGTGTTTCCTCATCTCGGTTCTAAACAGTAACTTTAAGATTTTGCCTCCATCACAGTGAGGAGGTGCCTGGTGAACTCACTGTGGTGGATGTTAATTTGTGTTTACTGTGTGTTTTGTTGTTTAGTATTATATATGTATGACTGCACGCAACAACATTTTGTTCAGACCGAAAGGTCTGAATGACAAATGAAAGACCTAATCTAATCTAATCTAACCTTACCCCTTATTCTTAAACTGTGGCCCCTGGTTCTGGACTCTCCAAACATGGGGAACATGTTTCCTGCCTCTAGCATGTCCAAACCCGTAACAATCGTATATGTTTCAATAAGATCCCCTCTCATCCTTCTAAACTCGTTTCCCCGTTGTATCTCTAAACTATAGTAAGAAATACAATTGCCTGTAAATTTAAACCCTCTGCATATGTGTGAATGCGTCACGGCATTGAACAATCTCTGTGGTATTCAGCTCCATTGAGTCCAATGAGTGAATGAGGCAGAAAGCATGGTGCTGACGCAATTATGGAGCATTTCTAGCACGACCAACTGGAAACAATTTTCTAGGCTGCTGCACTTGGATGTTTTGTGCTAATTTTTCATGCATCTTTTCTCAAATGTCACAGTTTGCACACACACTTTCAGGTATGACTGGCTGTTTCTTCGTACATAAGAGACAGTCATATTTTTAAATACAAAAATAATTAAAATCCAAAGACTTCAAGCTGTCAGCAATTCACTTTTCAAGTTCAAGTCCAAGTTCACATTTATAGCCACATGCACCAATTACCGTGGCATTTGATTGACCATGCAGCCACACAATCAAACGGGGCACAATACACAATAGCATACAACATGAACATTCACCACAGTGGAATCAACATTCGTTACTGTGGTGGAAGGCAATAAGGTTCAGTCAGTCCTCCTCCTTTGTTACATAGAAAATAGGTGCAGGAGTAGGCCATTCGGCCCTTCGAGCCTGCACCGCCATTCAATATGATCATCCAACTCAGTATCCCATCCCTGCCTTCTCTCCATACCCCCTGATCCCTTTAGCCACAAGGGCCACATCTAACTCCCTCTTAAATATAGCCAATGAACTGTGGCCTCAACTACCTTCTGTGGCAGAGAATTCCAGAGATTCACCACTCTCTGGGTAAAAAATGATTTTCTCATCTTGGTCCTAAAAGACCTCCCTCTTATCCTTAAACTGTGACCCCTTGTTCTGGACTTCCCCAACATCGGGAATAATCTTCCTGCATCTAGCCTGTCCAACCCCTTAAGAACTTTGGTAGAGTTGCTGCCTTACAGCATTTACAGCGCCAGAGTCCCGGTTTCGATAACATAGAACTAATCTCCATTCGGAGACCAATCTGGTTTGATTGTTCCCAATGACTTATATTTGGCACTCTCTGGACTAGTTCTGGACTTCCCCAACATCGGGAATAATCTTCCTGCATCTAGCCTGTCCAACCCCTTAACAATTTTGTACGTTTCTATAAGATCCCCCCTCAATCTTCTAAATTCTAGCGAGTGCAAGCCGAGTCTATCCAGTCTTTCTTCATATGAAAGTCCTGCCATCCCAGGAATCAGTCTGGTGAATCTTCTCTGTACTCCCTCTATAGCAAGGATGTCTTTTCTCATCCGTTCTTTCCTCATCTGTCTATGTTCATCCGTTTAGCACTGCCTGTCACAAACAAATCATTCCCAGTTAGTTTTTGGTTGTGGAAGAAAAAATGTAATTTGAAAAATCAGTCCATAGTGGAAGGGAAGGGCCACTTTTCAACAAATATGCTTATTGCCACTACTGGAGCAGAGGTGCAGCGGTAGAGTTGCTGCCCGAGCGAAATATCAGCGGCTCTGACAGTGGAGGAGGCCCAGGACAGAACGGTCAACATGGGATAGACACTAAACGCTGGAGTAACTCAGTGGGACAGGCAGCATCTCTGGAGAGAAGGGATAGGTGACGTTTCGGGTCGAGACCCTTCTTCAGAATAGTCAAGGGAAACGAGAGATATTTATGGTAATACAGAACAAAGGAATTAAAAATATGCAAAAAAATAAAGGAACCAGGCCATTGTTAGCTACAGTATGTGCTGAATATGCTGTCTCTATATCTCTCGCTTTGGTTTGGACCGGTGGCCCCAAGAGTCTGATTCCGTGCTGTATCTCTAAACTAAACTACACTAATCTGCACATTGGATTCCGAGAAGCTTTTGCTTTAGCAACCTGCAGCTACAGTATCTTCCTTCTAAGTAGCTACTTCAATGACTCGGGTGCCAGTCCAGGATTCACAAGTTATAGGAGTAGAATTAGGCCATTCGGCCCGTCGGGTGAGGCAGGAACTCTACTGCAAAAAAACACAAAGTGCTGGAGAAACTCAGTGGGTCAGGCAGCACCTCTGGAGGACGTGGACAGGCAGTTTTGGGTCAGGACCCTTCTACTGACCTGAAAAGTTGCCTATCCACATTCTCCAGAGGTGCTGCCTGACCCGCTGAGTTACTCCAGCACTTTCTACTTGTGAAGCAGCATCTGCAGTTCCTAGTGTTGTATACCTTGAGTGTATCTGTGTCTGGAACGATTTGATTTGACCGGATAAGCACGTATGCAAAAGCTTTTCACTGCATCGAGATACACGACATTAATAAAACATAAAGCAGGGATCAAATACTCCCTCTTTGTGAGCCATTTAAACACGTTGTCTAGTCTTTACATATGGGGCAGTGGGCAGGTGCTATAGACCTGCACGGGAAGGTAGACGCTCCCGCCCCCACGGGTCTCGGGCAGATGGGGCTCGTCAGCCTGGGAAGGCGGTCCATCTAGGAGAGGGAGACGTCTGATTTAAAACCTCCACTGCCTTGTGGCCGTATCCAGTCCTGGAAAAGGCTCCTGGAGTAAACCTGGAGAGAATCCGGAGTCGGAGCCCCTAAGGTAGTTTGTCGTTGTCTACAACCTTGCTCTGACAGCTCCTGCGACAGGGCTGGTGCCAAACTGTAACGGCCCTGCTGTTCCTTTGGATCCATCAGCGACGTGGAGAGGGGGACGTGCTGCATGGGCCACAGCCTGTCCTCTATATGACATCGATCGCCCAGGCTTACATCCGACCACACATCACCTGCAAACTAGGATGCATCACCCATGGTCAGTCATGACCGAGGAAAGCCCTACTACGACTACATATGGGGAAATGAAGGTAGACAAAAATGCTGGAGAAACTCAGCGGGTGCAGCAGCATTTATGGAGCGAAGGAAATAGGCAACGTTTCGGGCCGAAACCCTTCTTCAGGGAAATGAAACTTTGTTTAACCCTGCGACTTTGATGAAAGGCTATCAAATAGACTTCGCTTTGCCTATTTGGTGGAAATGAGAGGAAACCTGTGTGATTATTTATGAGCCCATGAGTCCTTGAAACACAGTCTAGCATCACAGATTCAATCAGCGGCCGGCTCTGCTTGAACAGACTTGACCTCTCGACAAACAGACGCACACATCCACTTGATTAATAAAGCAAAAATAATCTCTCGCTGCCTTGACGGACATTTTGAAAGGATCAGATAATACGAAACATCCGATTCGAGCCTCTTTCATAACCCTGTGCCAATCTCAACCTGCCCTTTTCAGCGCCCATGTCGTGGGTGATTCACTGTTTTTATATTGATCATTGTGCAATAACAAAGGGAACAAGAGACTGCAGATGTGGGAATTTCAAGAGAATCAACAGCGTTTTTTTACTGTATGTCCCCCAAGTCGAACAATGAAACTCTTACCTGCGGCAGCACAGTGTGTAGGAAGGAACTGCGAATGCTGGCTTACACCGAAGGAAAGCTGGGGTAACTCAGCGGGTCAGGCAGCATCGCTGGAGAGAAGGAACAGGCGATGTTTCAGGTCGAGACCCTTCTTCAGACTGAGTCAGTGGAAAGGGAAACGAGAGATATGGAAGAATATACAATTGGAAGAGGTATAGATAGGGTAGACAGTTGTGTGTCGTGTTTGTCGAAAACAGAACAATGAAATTCCTACTGATATCCTTGTTTAAAAGAAGTTTGACTGAATAAATCTGACATGTGTAGTAGCTTCAAGTACAGCACACAATTCATGATTTGTATCATCCACCGGCATGATTTAGATTCTGTCTTATGATATTTGAAAGGCTTCTCCTCTCAACTTGGAGTCATTTTCAGCTTAGTTTTAGTTTAGAGATCCAGCGCGGAAACAGGCCCTTTGGCCCACCGAGTCCACACCGACCAGTGATCCCTGCACATTAACACTACCCCACACACACACACTAGAGTCTGTGGAATTCTCTGCCTCAGAGGCCGGTTCTCTGGGTGCCTTCAAGAGAGAGCTAGATAGGGCTCTTAAAGATAGCGGAGTCAGGGGATATGGGGAAAAGGCAGGAACGGGGTACTGATTGGGGATGATCAGCCATGATCACATCGCTCGAAGGGCCGAATGGCCTACTCCTGCACCTATTCTCTATTGTCTACTGCTGCGCCAGTGTGCCAGTGATCTGTTGCCCATGAATATTATGTGGAATTCACTGCTACAGAGGGAAGTGGAGGCCAATTCGCAGGATTAATTTAAAACAGAGTTAGATAGAGCTCTAGGGGCTAGTGGAATCAAGGGATATGGGGAGAAGGCAGGCACGGGTTATTGATTGGGGATGATCAGCCATGATCACATTGAATGGCGGTGCTGGCTTGAAGGGCCGAATGGCCTACTCCTGCACCTATTGTCTATTGTCAATTTACCAACAAGCCTGTACGTCTTTGGAGTGTGGGAGCAAATTAGATCACCTAGACAAAACCAACAGTCACAGGGAGAGCGTACAAACTCCATACAGACAGCACCCGTAGTCAGGATTGTATCCGGGTCTCTGGCACAACAAGGCAGCTACTCTACCGCTGCGCCACCGTGCCGGCCTCATCAGCAGCAGCAGAAGAAATGTGTAGGATGGAACTGCAGATGCTGGTTTATATCATAAAAAGGGGTCCCGACCCGAAACGTCACCTATTATTTTTCTCCAGAGATGCTGCCTGATCCGCTGAGTTACTCCAGCACTTTGTGCGTTTTCAACAACTGTGGAGGTTAGTTTACCGATGCTGCCCTCTGGTGGTACTTGAAAAGATGGCAATGCAAAACACAATAGAGAATATGCTGTAACACAAACAGGCTGGTCACGCAATGACCATGGAACGAGAAATAGCAAACGTTTCAGGTTGGGGATATCTCTCTGGAAATGAGAGAGAGAAAACTAATTAGTCGCTGTGGCAGTGAAGGTGATAGTCATAGTTATACAGTGTGGAAACAGGCCCTTTAGCCCAACGGCACCAACTGGACAGGATAGTGAAGACCGCAAGCAGGATTATTGGTGCTCCACTCCCCTTCCTGCTGGACATATACAAGAAGAGATGCATCAACAGAGCCATCTCCATCATCAAAGACCCTTACCACCCATCGCATGACTTTTTCACCATCCTCCCATCTGGGAAGAGGTACAGGAGCATCAGCTGCAAAACCAGCAGGATGCTCCTCAGCTTCTTCCCACAGGCTATAAGACTGTTAAATGAACTTTCCCCCCTGCCAAGTATCGCGCACAAACCCCCCACACTGCAGCAGAGCCACTGTTGTGCCGCTGCCGGTCGGAACGGCTGTTGAATGTTATTGAATGTAATTAGAGGGTTAAATTGTTCATGACATGTATTTTTAATTTTAATTGCTATTTATTTTGTAACGAAAACTGAATGGACACTGGTTGAGAAACGTTTTTTTTGTTTCCTCTGAGTATGCGAATACTCAGGAAATGACAATAAAGATTTACAATTACAATTACAATTAACTTGCCCATGCTAACCAACATGCCCCATCTACACTGGCCCCACCTGCCTGCATTTGCCTCATATCCTTCCAAACCTGTCCCATCCATGAACCTGTCCAAATGTATTTTAAGTGAATCAGTGCCTTACCTGGAAAATCCCTCACAATTCAGAGACTGAGGGAACAGAAGAGGTGAAAGGATAAGTGTCCCAACAGCTGTATTTCATGGAAATTTGCCTTGTGAAAGATGGTTGGTGGGATTGGGAGTCGGGAGTCACAGAGGGAGCCTTCATTGTGAAATGTTGACAGGGAAAGGGAACTCTGGTGGTGGGATCTTGAGGAATACAATATTGAATTATTTATTTGTCTATTGTGTTATCTATTTAGCATTGTGTTTACAAACCTGTTATGACCATGACATAGAAGAATAATTAGGCCATTCGACCCAAGTCTGCTCCGTCACTCGATCATGGGTGAAAAGAAAACTTTGAAAATAATTTAATACTGTTGGAAGTGTATTTAATCATGCCAGATTCAATTTAATTTTCATTGTCAGTGTACAGTACAGAGGCAACGAAATGCTATAAAGAAACTATCAACCCACACAACTCTCACACACTCACCCCATCTCGGACTGTCACGCCTCAACACACAAGTCTAAGACACAATTGACCATCTATAGATAGCAACTCCCACTGTATGCCTCAAAGCCAATGACATATAATTAATTATATCACGGTGCAATCTCTGATGTCATTTTTTTATACTTTTTAATATTTTAAACTTTATTCTCTTGTCATGTATCAATACACTGTAAATGGCTCAGTCTGAAGAAGGGTCTCGACCTATTTCCTTCGCTCCATAGATGCTGCCTCGCCCGCTGAGTTTCTCCAGCATTTTTGTCTACCTTCGATTTTCCAGCATCTGCAGTTCCTTCTTAATCAATTGTAATCATGTTTTGTCTTATTGCTGACTGGTTAGCACATCACAAAAGCTTTTCACTAGAGTCGTAGAGTGATACAGTGTGGAATCACTTCGGCCCAACTTGCCCACACCGGCCAACATGTCCCAGCTACACTAGTCCCACCTGGCCGCGCTTGGTCCATATCCCTCCAAACCTGTCCTATCCATGTACCTGTCTAACTGTTTCTTAAATATTGGGATGGTCCCTGCTTCAACTACCTCCTCTGGCAGCTTGTCCCATACACGCACCACCCCTTGTGTGAAAAAGTTACCCCTCAGCTTCCTATTAATTTTTTTTCCCTTCACCTTAAACCTATGTCCTCTGGTCCTCGATTCACCTACTCTGGGCAAGAACGTATACCTCAGTACACGTGACAACAAACTAAACGACTGAGTGTATGCTCAGTCACTGATGGATCATAAGACCTTAACATATAGAAGCAGATTTAGACCATTCAGCCCATTGCGTATTCTCCACCAATTAATTGTAGCTGATCTATCTTTTGCTCTCAACCCCATTCTCTCCATAACCACGGACACCCTTACTAATCCAGAACCTATCAATATCCGCTTTAAAATATCCAATGGCTTGGCCACCACAGCAGTCTGTGGGCAATGAATTCCACAGATTCACCGCCCTGATATAATTCTGTATTGCACATTAAGTTCTACAAAACTGCCATTAGGCAGCCTTGTCCGTTGTTAAGAGAGTTTATAGGCTTTGTTGTTAAAGATTCAGAACATTTATTGGAGGGAAGGCAACTGAACATGAAAGTTAACAGTTTGTGAATGTTGTTGCATAGTGTCAATGATAATTTACGCTAACAATGGAAGAAAATCAATACAAGAGATCACCATATAGACACAGAGGACAAACTGGACAAGGGTGACAAGATTTCCTCTCTGGAGGACACTGAACTAGATATTTGTTTTTAAATCATTCGTTAAAATTAAGATATTGGAATATTTCAGAGAACTATAATTGATATATTACCATACTAGGCTTACAAAAAAAGGCACAAAGTGCTTGAGCTACTCAGCGGGTAAGGCAGCACCTCTGGAGAACATGTATAGGTGACGTTTCGGGTCGGGACCCTCCATCAGAATTAAAGGACGTTCTTTTAGAAAGGAGATGAGGAGAAATTTCTTTAGTCAGAGGGTGATGAATCTGTGGAATTCTTTGCCACAGAAGGCTGTGGAAGTCAAGTCATTGGATATTTTTAAGGCAGAGATAGATAGATTTCTGATTAGACAAAAGTGCTGGAGAAACTCAGCGGGTGCAGCAGCATCTATGGAGCGAAGGAAATAGGCAACTTTTCGGGATGAAATGTAACCTATTTCCTTCGCTCCATAGATGCTGCCGTACCCGCTGAGTTTCTCCAGCATTTTTGTCTACCCTGGAATATTAGAGGGAATCTTTAACTATTCCAGTTGCCCAGATAAAAACATGATTCAACGCAGATTAAGGACAACCAACTACACAGAATAAGACACCAGGCTCTGATATTTTGAGGAATTTCTTTATTTTGACTTAGCCAGACAAATGTATCCTTACATTTCCCATAACCCCAATTTCATGTCGTAGCTTTGGTGCACTTTAAGAAGACATGCATGCACACCAACGCTAACCAGCCTAAAAGGATCTTTGCAACAGAAAAGAGAAAAATGATTCTCTTTACCCGTAGTTCAGATACCGACAATTAACTTTTCAGAACTGCATTTCTATCAGTACCTTGTGGAATGGTCAGAGGGGGGAGGAGGGGTGGAGAATAAAGTTTACCTATACAACCACTGACCATGCAATGGTCAAAGATCAGCAGCAATACTGCATACCAAGAGCACAGAAGCTAAATGATGATGAGTTAAAAGTACTCCCCGCATATCAATGCTTATGCATTTCCGTGGAAGTGGTAAAGGGTCCTGCTTTAACTACAAACAAAAGCCTTAACAGGCACTACCTCCAATATAAGAGAATAAACACATACACCATATGAACTTGTGCATTAGTGTAACTTGTAATGACTAAAGCAATAAACAGAGGGATACTAAATTCACCCACAATTTCTCAGTGCCGGGAAAATAAACATTAATCTTGTCTAAATTAAGCCTGCGTTACTCCAATAAAATTCAAATGGTCTTCAACACATTATATAGCAGAAGCGTGTACAACAGAGTAACGGCAATATGGCGCAGACTGGCACAAACCTGCACTCACCCCCAGGCATTGGATCAACATGTGGACCGCTGCATAGAGACAGCGTTATTTTAAAGACTCCGTTTATATAATTAAGGTCAGTTCCTTCCTCTAACTGCTGCCGTCACAAGTGCCTGCAAACGCACTGGACAAAATGTCAAAATTATTAAAATACTAGGGATGCCGGAAGCAAGGTGGGTGAACGTTTCCATAAACTGTCTTCAGCAGTGGCTGGGTGATTCACTCTGTAAAGACAAATCAAAGGGAGGCACCTTAAGCAGTACGGAGGATGATATGAATACCAGAATCTGTAAACACTGGATTGCTCATTTCTCCAATCTTCAGCGAATATGTGGCTTCCTCAAACGGCCTCTGCATTTGACCTAGAAACACAAAGCAAAATGTAAAAATATTTTTTGATCTCAACCAAGATTGTGGAAAATGCCTTTTTGTTTTTTTAATCCATAAAATCAGAAAACCACAGAAGCTATAGCTAAGTCTAGGGCAATATTGGAAGAATCAGTGTTCTTCTCTGAGGACAAGAGAGAATAATTCACTAATTGTGAATACGCTATCTTCGTTGGTAGAAGCAGTCGGTATTCACAATCATTCATGAACCGTCTTCTCTCAGGCAGAGCAATATGCAGGCGGGCAAAATGTGTAGAAAGGAACTGCAGATGCTGGTTTATACCGAAGATAGACACAAAGTGCTGGAGTAACTCAGCGGTTTAGGCAGCATCTCTGGAATAAAAAGGCTGGGTGATTTTTCAGTTCAGGACCATTCGGGTTTGGACTCTCGGGTGAAGGATCGCGACCTAAGACGTCACCCATCCTTTCTCTCCAGAGATGCTGCCTGACCCGCTGAGTTACTCCAGCGCTTTGTGCCGATCTTCTGTATTATGGCGGAGATGCTTTTGGAGAACACAGTCTCATAGGGATTTCCGTAATGCAGTGCCACACGCTGAAATAAGTGTTTATTAACCTTTTCCACATAAATTAAGTGAGACCGGATCTTATACACAGATCTTATCATATTTCTGGGTAGACAAAAGTGCTGGAGAAACTCAGCGGGTGAGGCAGCATCTATGGAGCGAAGGAAATAGGCAACGTTTCGGCCCGAAACGTTGCCCATTTCCTTCGCTCCATAGATGCTGCCTCACCCGCTGAGTTTCTCAAGCACTTTTGTCTACCTTCGATTTTCCAGCATCTGCATTTTCTTCTTAATAATATTTCTGGGTAGTGATTTGTGAACTGCAAGGGCGAATTTTCACAATGCAAATAGCATTCATGCAGGGGCTGTCTGTATTTAGCTTTTAAAATCATTTTTTAAATATATATTTTTTTTGTTAAGTTGCATTCGTCAACATTTTCATCACAAATTATGTTATTCTAATTACTTCACATTAGTTATCATTCATGTGCAGCCCTTGAACATGGTAGGAAGGTGCGTTCCCATAGAGCTTTTGTAGTGGCTTCTCCCAGTTTCAGCACATCATAAACGTCCGGGCATGCAGGTTTCCAGTACTCAATGGTACAGAAGCAGTCTAGAATATCAATGCGCTCCAGGCACATCACAATTTCCAAGCAGTATATATATTTTTTATAGGTAGACAAAATATATTGACCAGGTTTTCCCTGGTCCATTCGTCCCTTCCCACCCAAACCACCCCCTCCCCGGGTACTTTCCCCTGCAACCTCAGCAAATGCAACACTTGTCGCTTTAACCTCCCCCCTCGACTCCATCCAAGAACCCAAGCAGTCTTTTCAGGTGAGGCAAAGGTTCACCTGCACCATCTCCAACCTCATCTACTGCACCCGCTGCTCCAGGTGTCAACTTCTCTACATCGGCGAGACCAAGCTCAGGCTCGGCGATCGCTCAGTCCGTATTAACCAACCTGATCGCCCAGTTGCTCAGCACTGCAACTCCCTCTCCCATTCCCAATCCGAACTTTCTGTCCTGTGCCTCCTCCATTGCTAGAGTGAGGCCCAGCGCAAATTGGAGGAGCAGCACCTCATATTTCGTTTAGGTAGTTTACACCCCAGCGGTATGAACGTTGACTTCTCCATTTTAGATAGCCCTTGCGTTCTCCTTCCTTCCCCTCCCTCTTCCCAGTTCTTCCACTGTCTCCGCACACTTCCCTTTTTTTTCCCGCCCCCCACCCACCCCCAACATCAGCCTGAAGAAGGGTCTCGACTCGAAAAGTAGCCTCTTCCTTCTCTCCACAGATGCTGCCTCACCCGCTGAGTTTCTCCAGCATTTTTTGTCTACTTTCGATTTTTCCAGCATCTGCAGTTCTTTCTTAGGCATATATATTTTTATAAGCAGTTTTTAGAAAAGCCCAGCAAAATAAGTGCTGCACTATATCTCTGTGTCTATCTCCCGTACTCCTGGCAAAAAGCATTCTGGGAGGAGAGATCTAATTACCAGAGCAACAGTTTTAAGGAGATGCAAGAAGCTGCAGATCTTGAGCAAAAAAAAAGGCAGGAGGAACTCGACTGGCCAGGCAGCATCTGTAGAGAAAATGTGCAGGAAGGAACAACTGCCGTTGCTGCTTCACAGAGAATGTTTCGGGTCAAACGGATTAGTCTGAAGAAGGGTCCTGACCCGAAAGCTGCCTGCCCATACCCTCCACAGATGCTGCTTGACCTGTCAAGTTCCTCCAGTCTTTTGTTCATAATGACAAGGTGCAATGTGACCAATTTTCTGATGGTACGTGAAAGATTTGAAAGGGAGGGCTTTTCTCATCACCAAACAAGCAACTAGGCTTTGGGGTTTGAATGCAGGTAATATTGACATTCCTATTTCCGATGTACTGCAGCAGAGATGGCCAAATTGATTTTTGAACATCTTAATAAGATGGGCTGCTGAGAACCCACAACTGCCAAGTTGCTGAGTAAAGGATATCAGATGACCTTTAATTACAAGTACGAGTTATAAGTGGACGTGGAGAGTGTAAATTAACATGTCAGGTTACAGCTTTTTACAGCAGTATAGAACAATTCATCAACTGAAAATGCCAGTTTTGTTTTTCTCAGCATGAGTGCTGCATGGCCAAAATATTCCCGTATTTCTTCTCCAGATTTATTTCAGACTTCCAGTGCTAACTGAATTTCACTCAGCATCCATTACAGATAATAACATCAGTCAATTGCAACATGGAGAGAGAGTGACTGCCAGAGCCACAACTATTGATTTCAATATAAATATTTAATTTTAATTTAAGAATGGCTTTCAACTATTTAAAATTTAAAGCACCTTCACAAGTTAAATTCTTCATGACTTTGCCACCGCACAAACTGTGCTTTGAGACACAAACATATGATATAAATGCAGTGCAAGGCTTGCTCCGCAAGTGTGGCAGAGTAAACAAAATGTTAGTTTTTAGTTTATTTTAGAGATAGAAATAGGCCCTTCGGCCCACTGAGCACAAGCTGCCATATGTTAGTTCTACCCTGCATATTGGGAACAATTTACAGAAGCCAATTAACCTACAAAGCTGCACATCTTTGGAATAAAAGGAAACAGGCCATCGTTAGCTGTTTGTTGGGTGAAAACGAGACGCTGGTGCAACGGGTGGGGGAGGGGTAGAGAGGGAATGTCGGGGTTACTTGAAGTTAGAGAAATCGATAATCGTACCATTGTTATAGACACAAAAAGCTGGAGTAACTCTGGAGAGAAGGCAGCATCTCTGGAGAGAAGGAATGGGTGACGTTTCGGGTCGAGACCCTTCTTCAGACTGGTTTGCCAAAATTATTTACCATGATAGGAAGCATTTGGCTTAAAGCCAAGCGGAGCACACATGCTCCATGCCAAGTCTGCTTTACTGCAAGACAGTGCGTCAAGAAACTTAGGTGCCATCTGCTGGTTCATCTGCTTTAGACAAGAACACAATGCATTGCAGAGGAATTCCTTTTAAACCGATGAAACTACTTGGCAGTAGTAGTTTAGTTTAATAATATAACCCACCAGATCCACGCCAACCATCGATCACCAAGACACTCTTTCTATGCTATCCCACTTTCACATGTTGCACACTATGGGCAATTTACCAAAACATATAATTGTATTTCAGATATCAAAACCTGATGCTTCATGATATTTTACTGATCAAACTTACACAATTTGAATGAACTCTAATTAAAAACCCAAAACATATACAAGACTGAACTGAAATATGAAACAAAAATAAAAATCAAGTGGGGAAAAGATTTAATAGGAACCTGAGGAGTAATTTCTTCATGCAAAGGGCAGTAGGTGTATGGAACGAGCTGCCCGAGGTGGTAGCTGAGGCAGGTACTATCACAATGGTGAAAAAACATTTAGACAAGTACATGGATAGGACAGGTTTGGAGGGATATGGGCCAAATACAAGCAGGTAGAATTAGTGCAGATGGGACATGTTGGCTGGTGTGGGCAAGTTGGGCCGAAGGGCCTGTTTCTACTCTGTAAAAGGCCTGTCCCACTTGACCGTCATTTGCACCTCATATGTAAAAAGGTCGATGCATCATCGTGACATCTGGTGCGCTGGACGTCATTAGATTACCCGGCAACGACGCATGGTTACGCACGGTGACGTAACCATGCATCACCACGCGATACACGTGAGACGTCAGGACGCCAATGCGTCGGCGTGTGTACTCAATGCGTTAGCGTGCGTACGCGATACATCACGCAGGTGGCGAGTGAGGATTTCATGCAGCACTCCTCCACGCCTCTCCATGCGCCCATCCCGCGCTACCCAGACGCTACCCGTCACAACTCGGCACCGCATTTTTGGAGGTCGAGTAAATGACGGCCAAGTGGGACAGGCCCTTCAGACTCTCTATGACTATAATATTGTTAACATTATAGTGATAAAGTTAAAACAAAAGAGAATGAATATTTAGCTTTCTAAAAGTGGCCACTTTGAAATGGCTCGATGCTCAGCGGCCAGATCAAAGACATATTACAGGACTGATGCTTTTTTTCGTGTCAGTCAAAATTCCTTCTCTATTTTAAATTGTGCCTGACATTAGCATTTTACACAATGAAGTGAAACAGCGGGGAGCTATTGCATAGCAATTTACCAGACAAGAATGAGTAGAGAGGAAGGTTCATAAAATCTTAAAAAACAATGGTTCAACTGAAAGTGTATTCTTACATGCAGTTGAGGAAGCCACACTGACTGCCTGGATGAGGGACTGTAGTTATGTAGATTGGATTAAATTAGATTACTCTTGGAACACCAGAGGTTGCAAGGAAATCTGTTGGTGTTTTAATCATAAAGGATATAGATGGAAAAGTGTTAAGAACGAGAAAGCATAGAATGAAGGGGCTAAGCAAATCCAGGTGAACAATCAAGTTTATCTGTTATTTATATGATGCACAGAGGGTCTCAATGGAAAAGTCAGTACTTTGAAAAGGCAAAGGAAGAAAATGGACAAAAAAAACCCCCAACGATAATAGATTTAAGAGCAACAGTGGCACAGCAGTAGAATTGTTGCCTCACACGCCAGAGATCCGGATTCAATCCTGACCACGGGTGCTGTCTGTACGGAGTTTGTATCTTCTCCCTGTGACCGCGTGGGTTTTCTCCGGGTGCTCCAGTCTCCTCCCATATTTCAAAGATATGCAGGTTTGTAGGTTAATTGGCTTCTGTAACTTGTCCCTAGAGTGTAAGATAGAACTGGTGGACGGACGATTGCTGGCCTGTTTCTACACTGAATGTCTAAGCTAAGATAAGCTAAATGTATTCTAAACCAATGCCATCTTGGTCACAAACAGGGAAGGCAACCACATCAAAATTGCATGAATTACTTCCTTAGAAGAAAGAGTACAAAATAGTTTGATGTAAACCCTACGACACTGAATGTAATCCCTGTGCATCATGTGGTATCAGTAAACGGTCTGACTGTTCACAATAGGAAGCTGATAGCAATCAAATCTGTAACGGCCCCGTTCGTGTCACGTTGGATGGCGTCACTGTTAGATTATCACTGCAATCACTTCAGTGTAGGTGGAAGCAGCAAATTATTGGTGCCACTTACATGATAAAAGATATCACATCTTACCTTTGCCAAAATAGCCCAGATCGCCCCCTTCTCTTGCAGAGCTGCAATCACTGTATTTGGATGCTAAGCTTTCAAATGAGGAATCTCCAGATTTGATCGTTTGGATATACTCTGAATTAAGACACAAAAGTTCACAGTAGTCTGATCAATGGTTCAACATTGTGCTATCAACACATTAATAACACTATGCTCCACAGCCAAGCAGAATGCAATCCTATATCCCATTATTTCCCCACAACAATGAAGCACTAAAAGATCACTTTAGGAGACTGATAGCCAGATATAATATCCAATCAATTCTGGAACAAAAAGACCCCGTTCCACCACTGTCGGTGTCAAGAATCTGGCCCTATAAATTTCCACAGCAATTTTGCTGATGGAAGGGAGAGCGCTTAGCCCGAACCATGAGTGCAGCACGTAAAGTGCCAATCCACAATAGGCTCTACATTTAATCTGCTGTCTACTGCAGCAAAATCAATAGTCTCATGCTGAGGTTATGCTCGAAAATATGCGGCAGGAAAAAAAAACAGGGGACACTTGAGAATTTTAAAGGTCAAAAGTTATTAGTTTGGTGACAGAACAACCACACTTCTGTTTCATTTTGTATTTTCAATTTAGCTCCCAAGCTTAATGTCGCCATATTTTATTTATAACATGTGAGTGCACCCTGGCATGGTGGTACAGTTGCTGCCTTACAGCACCAGAGGAACCCGGGTTAGATGCTGACTACAGGTGCTGACTGTACGTGTTTTTACATTCTCCCCTTGACCTGCGTGGGTTTTATAGACAATAGACAATAGGTGCAGGAGTAGGCCATTCGAGCCAGCATCCCCATTCAATGTGATCATGGCGGATCATCCCCAATCAGTACCCCGTTCCTGCCTTCTCCCCTGACTCCGCTATTTTTAAGAGCCCTATCTAGCTCTGTTGAAAGCATCCAGAGAACCTGCCTCCACCGTACAGGTTTGTTTGTAGGTTGATTACAATTTGTAAAAAATTGTAAATTGTCCCTAGTGCGTAGGATAGTGCTAGTGCATAGGACGCTGTTCTCTAAACTAAACTAAACTAAACTAATGGCCCAAGAGTGGAAGAGTCTAGGACTAGACGCAATTCCCTCAGAATAAAAGGATATACCTTTAGAAAGGAGATGAGGAGGAATTTCTTTAGTCAGAGGGTGATGAATCTGTGGAATTCATTGCCCAGACTGTTCTGGAGGCTGTTAATGGATATTTTTAAGGCAGAGATTGACAGATTCTTGATTAGTACACTTATAGCCCAGTGGTATGAATATTGATTTCTCTCACTTCAGGTAGCCCCGGCATTCCCTCTCTCTATCCCTCCCCTACCCAAGTCGCACCAGCTTCTCATTTTCACCCTACAAACAGCTAACAATGGCCTGTTTTCTTTATCATCGTAACTTTTTTGCATATCTTTTATTCTTGTTCTTTATTTCTCCACATCATTGTCTATATCTCTCGTTTCCCTTATCCCTAACCAGTCTAAAGAGGGTCTCGACCCCAAACATCATCCATTCCTTCTCTCCAGAGTTACTCAGCCAGCATTTTGTGTCTGTCTTGATTAGTACGGGTGTCATGGATTATGGGGAGAAGGCAGGAGATTGGAGTTGTGAAAGACAGAAAGATAGATTTGATGGGGCCGAACGGCCTAATTCTGCTCCTGTAACACGATATCAAGAATGAACTCAATGTTAAAATGACCCCTGTCTGATGGGAGAGGGGAGAAGAGGGAGTGACCAGGATGAGACCGGTCCTTGATTATGCTGGCGGCCTTGCAGACGCAGTGTGAAGATGGATACAGAGTCGATGGAAGGGCAGATGGTTTGGGCTATGACAACAACTCTCCACAATTTCTTGCGGTCTTGGATGGAGCTGTTCCCAAACCTGGCTGTGATGGGAGCCTAAGAGAGCCAGGAGAGAGTGAATCAAAGTTGGAAAATAGAAATATACTAAGTAAGCAAAATAAACAGGTTGTGGAAACAGAGGCAAGCACCAAATGGAATAAAAAATTGGAGGGGGGAGGAAGAATTACAAATTTAAATGCACTTAATCTAAAGCACTCGGCATTCATTAGGTGGGTGAATGCAAGGCACAGAAACAGTGGCGGACTGGGTCTAAAAATAATGGTTGCCAGGAGACAAAGGGGGCCCACTTCATCAGGGGCCCACTTGATATAGGGGGCCCACTTGCCACCGGGCAAGCTGACACCCTGGCCAGTCCGCCACGGTACAGAAATATGGATGTAGCGATCAAAATTAGAGACTAAAATATTCCCAGATATTCAAGAGGCAAAAAGGAAATGGGGTAGCAGTGTTAGTAAGGGTTGACATCAGCAGTTATCAAACTTGCCATTGCAGAATGTGGGACAGAATTGGAATCTCTTTGGATGGAGCATTGCAGTAGCGGCCACTGGAATGCATTGGTTGGAGTTGTTCACAGACCTCCCAAAATCTAGTAGCGAGATACCGTGCGATAGCAATATGGAAATTATAGGTTCATGTAACAAGGATAATGCAGCGTTCACGTGGATGGGTTTTTCTCCAGATAAAGACTGAACAAAACAAAATTAATATTAATAGCCTAGCGGATGAATTCCTGAGATGAACACGATGTAGATTTCCAGATCAGCATGTTAAGCAACCAACTAGGGAACAAACTATTTTGGATCTAATTAATTCGTTATCTCAATGCACAATAATCTTGTTATAAAGGATCGCCTACAAACAGCAATCACAATTGGGATAGAATTTCATATTATGTGCAAAAGAGTAGCTTAACTGAAAATTAACGTTCAATTTAAGCAAATTAAAATGAAGTGGTGAGAGATAATTTATGATATAGGAGCAGGATTAGGAAATTTGGTTCATTATATCTACTCCGCCATTCAATCACGGCTGATCTATCTCTCCCTCACAACCCCATTCTCTGCCTTCTCCCCATAACCCCTGACACCCGTACTAATCAATAATCCGTCAATCTCCACCTAAAACATATCCATGGACTTGGCCTCCACCCGTCGCCTGTGGCAATGAATCCCACAGATTCACCACCAGATGGGTAGGCTGTGGTAGATTCCAGAAATATTGGAGAACCAATACGAGGAATTAAAATAAATTAGCTTGAGTAAAGAAATACCACTAGAGAAGTTAATGAGCCTAATCCCAAGTGTCTGTGCACCTACATCCAGTCTGAACGAGTTGACTTTGGAGAGTGGATATATTGATTAACTTCCAAAAAACTGTGCATTCCACAATACATCCTACAGATTGGAAGACAGTGATCACAACACCCCTATGTCAGAGGAAGCAAGACAAAAACAGGAAACTGTTGAGTTTAACATCATGTTCTAATGGACACAGAGATTAAAGTATATTTCACCCTCTGATTCCAAGCAATTCACAGATTATCAGGCATCACCAATCTTCACGTTCTCCTCCTTGCTTTCAATCAACCCTTGGACCTACCCTCCCTACCACTGTAATTCCCTCAATCCATTTAAAGCCCGTGACTCCGAAGTAAAATTCCGATTTCACAAAGGCCCACTAACTTCTTCACTCTGTTTTGTTTTGGCTGTCTTCAATTGCTGTGGTCATAAATCCTGGCATTCCTCAGCTAAAACATTAAAAGATATTAAGATATACAGATTCTTCTCAAAACCTAGATCTATCAAACTTTACAGACATTAGCTCAATTGCCCTGCATAGTTCAGCATCAGTTCTCAGTTCAAAAACACTTTGGGATGTTTTACTGCATAAAATCAAATAAACAACAGCAAGTTGGTTTGTTGCCACTGCCACTTCACTCTTCATCTACTATTTTCACAAGCTAAATTAAAAGCTGCTATATTTCAAAACTCATTTAATTTCTCATTGGCACAGTCTCTAAATTTAAGAGAATTTATTCTACAAACTCACTGCAAAAATCAAAATCTTGTGTTCATGTAATAGATTTGCTTTAAACTTAAAGCACTGAATTTTTCTTCATATTGAATGACATATTTAGAAACAGCACAAATTACATTCCGTATTTTAAATCAAGACATATTTTCAATACACTTTGCAAATTTAAGGCATAATTTTCAATTTACGCTTTTTCTCCTTGATTTAGATGACACCGATTTGATTTTTGTCCATTCAACGGAAAAAAAACTTAGCATTAACAGAAACACACGAGTCTGCAGTTTAGTTTAGAGATACAGCATGGACACAAGCCCTGCAGCCCACCAAGTTCATGCCGACCATCTATCACACCCGTTCACATTAGTTCTATGGTATCCCACTCCCTACACACTAAAGGAAATTTATGAAAGCCAATTAACCTGCACACCCACACATCTTTGGGATGTGGGAGGAAACAGGGGCACCCGAAGGAAACCCATGCAGTCACGGGAAGAACACGCAAACTCCATACAGACAGCACTCGAGGTCAGGATCGTACCCGGTTTACTGGCGCTCTAAGGCAGCAGCTGCAGTACAGTGCCGCTGCGAGCCGGCCTTTTGTGGAACCTTGAACAAAAAAACAAACTGGAGGAGCTCAGTGGCTCTGGCAGCGTATATGGGGAGAAATATACCGATGGCGCTTCTGAGCCAGGACTCTTTTTTCGACCCAACAGAGGAGTAGGGGCCACTATTTAACCTTGGCATACAATGTCATAAAGTCACAAGTAATAAGAGCAGAATTAGGCCATTCAGCCCATCAAGTTTACGCCCGCATTCAATCATGGCCGATCTATCTCTTCCACCTAACCCCATTCTCCTGCCTTCTCCCCATAACCTCTGACCCATACTAATCAAGAATCTACCTACCTAAAAAAAATCCATTGACTTGGCCTCCACAGCTTTCTGTGGCTTAGAATTCCACAGATTCACCACCCTCTGATTAAATAAATTTCTCCTCGTCTCCTTCCTAGAAGAACATCCTTTAACTCTGAGGCTCTGGCCTCTAGTCCTGTTGTTGCATGTCAGCAGTTGATGGCAGGTGGGAGGTCTTGTGGGTTCAGCGAGGTGTGATTTGCCATCCACTTACCATTCAATGTTTCCAGCGCTTCCTCTTTGCTGCGTGTAATTTCCTCCTGCCTCCATGATGACGGACGGCGTGACTGGTTGTGCTTCACCAAGAGGTGCGAGCACCGGACTTTGTCAGGCTCGACGGAATTGTGATTTCCACCCGCTTTGGGTCGCTCCCATTGACTCTTGTTAGTTATATGATTGAAGAAGTAAATGCGACCTACAAAAATAAAGATGTTCACTTTTAAGTCAGAAGCATCAATACTCAATACAGGCAAGACACATTTTTCAAAGTACCCTTTTCCTCCATCAACTTTAATAATCTTTCCCATCTCAATACAATATAATAATACTTTATTAGTCAAGTATGTTTTGCAACATACGAGGAATTTCATATGCCATAGTCATAGCAATAAAACGCAACAGAACACACAAAATACATTTTAACATAGACATGCACCACAGTGACTCCTCCACATTCCTCACTGTGATGGAAGGAAAAAAACAGTTCAATCTCTTAATTCTTCTTTGGTCTTATAGCAAGCCAATTAACCTACAGGCCTGTAGGTCCTTGGAGTGTGAGAGGAGAACAAAGATCTCGGTGGTCACAGGGAGAACGTACAAACTCTGTACAGACAGCACCCGTAATCGGGATCAAACCTGGTTCTCTGCCACTATAAGCACTGTAAGGCAGCAACTCTACCGCTGTGCCACCATGCTGCCCTACAATCCAAACATCTTGACATCCACAAATATGGCAGTTGTTTACATGCAACACCACCTCCAAATTGCATTATTGACATCCAACTTCTGAATTGGCAGGTTTCCTTCAACTAATTCATTTGGAAACTGAAGCCACCATCTATCAGATTTATCTCGTTAGCCACCTGTTCCATCCTGCTCTTTGGCAGCTCTCTGAAGTTGATTTAGACGGCTTGCAGTTTTGTGAAATACATGATGCCAAGTAAAAGTCTTATATTATTCATCTCTATTCCCAAAACGTCACCGTTCTCTGCCCCATCTCATCTCATTTGTTGCTGAATCCATCCACAATGCCTCTTAGTATAGAAACCAGGAACTGCATATGCTGGTTTACAAACCATGACTTATCTTTCCTGCAGTACTCCTAATTCTGGTCCATATGAATCCGTGGCCACCTACAACTGTGCTCCAACCACTCAAAATGACTACCCTAGCCTGCACTGGCTTCACATTAATCAATGGCTTAAGTTTTATATTTTAATCAAATCCCTCCATGATCTTGACCTTCTCCACCTCTATAATCCCCCTCTGCATAAAAGCCCTGTCCCACAGTACGAGTTCATTCCGAGAGCTCTCCCGAGTTTGCCCCGATTCAAATTCGGAGATTTACGGTAATGGCCACTTGTCGGTACTCGGGGCTCTCGTGGACATTTTTCAACACGTTGAAAATTCTTCACGAGTCTTCCCGTGCTTACCTGCCATTAGCAAGTCTTCCCGAGTACCTGCCGTTAGAGCTAAGAGACGTCCCCAAGCTCCAACGTACCCGCTACGTTCATTCTCCGTGCTTACCATGAGTTTGATTTTTTTTAAACTCGGGAGAGCTCTTAGAATGAACTCGTACCGTGGGACAGGGCTATTACCAGAGACAGAAATTGATTCTAAGTTCGAAACAAAGATTGTGGCAGATTTTAGCTCGATATATATCATTCATCTATCTCTATTAATATTTACATCAGGTCTCCACTTGTGTAAATGGATCAGATAAAGTTTGTGATGGATCAGCATCAATTGTCACGACTGGAAAAGAGAGCTAAGATAAGGAAAGGAAAAATAACAGAAGGGTATGGAATTCACACATACATACAACTTGGTCAAATGGCTAAGACTGGCCTGGATCTGCCCCATAACTCAGACAACTTATTAGTGTTCCCACACTAACCTGTGCAAGATAGAGAAAGCTTATAGAACCGAGACCTATGTTCAAGAGCAGGGTCACCTATAAGCAGCAACTAAGCCTCATATGGCAGATCCTTAAAATAAACCCACATCGCTTGGATATTTCAACATCTTTGCACCGAAGATCTGAATTCCAATCTTGATCATCTAGGTCAGTGAACTGAGTAATGGCAAATTAAATTTATTGCAGATTAGTGCAGAGTATTACATTTCTGGAAATCAAGCTCGAGTGTCTTGGATTGTCTTTGGAGTGTGGGAGGAAACCAAAGATCTCGGTGGTCGCAAGGATTGTCAAAGTGAACAGTATGGGCGTGGAAATTACTGTAGAACACAGGGATGCAAGACATAGTTCTGATGCCACAGGTGGAAGGCTTTTGGTGCATTGGTTTTCATCAGTAAGGGGACTGAGCCTAGAAGTCAGACTTTTATGTTGCAGTTGTACAACTCCACAGTTGGAGGCTTGTGTTCAGTTTTGATCAACAAGTTGCAGAAAAGATGACATTAATCTGGGAAAAAAACTACGGAAAATATTTACAAGCAAGTTGCCAGGACTACAGGTAATGAATTATAGGGAGGGGTTGTGTAGGCTAGGACATTATTTATTGGTACTTAGGAGCATGAAGGATGATATTACAGGGGTGTAGATAAAGTGAATGCGCACAGTCTTTTCCTAGGCAATAAAGAACTAGAAGACATAGGTTCAAGGTGAAAGATGTAAGAGGAACCCAAGTGGCAACTTTTCCCACCAAGAGGGAGGTATGTATATGGGCTGTGGACGTACCCTAGACCATCTTACAAATCAACCTCCCTTCCACTGACTCCATCTTCACTTCACGCTGCCTCAGCAAGACCACCAGCATAATTAAAGACGTCTTACTCTTCTCCCCTTACGCAAGAGAGATTCTGCCCCCTCGCCCATTATGGGACAGGTTCTTCCCAGCTATTATCAGGCAACTGAGCCATCCTCTCACCAGCAAGAGTGCTGTCCTGACCTCCTATCTACCTCAATGGAGACTGTTGAAGTATATTTAATCGGTCTTTAACTTGCACTGAACGTTATACCCTTTATCTGTAAACGGCTTGATTGTAATCATGTATATTCTTTTCTTTGACTGGTTAGCATGCAACAAAAGCTTTTCACTGTACCTCAGTACATGTGACAACAATAAACTAAAGCTAAACTTAAAACGGATGTTTGACATTACACCATAAAGCTGCTGCTCTCAGTTATAGCTTATCAAGCTTCTTGTCATTCCTTCCCAGTTCTGATGAATGGCTTTCAACACAAAACATTAACTCTGTTTCTATTTCCACAGATGAGGCGTGACCTGCTGAGTATATGTTGCATTTTTGGTTTTTTATTCTAGCTTTCAAGTTGCTATTTATGGTTCATTATTAGGTTTGCTACACAATGGAACTGGTTTTATAAATCATCACGTTTGTCTTCAAAAAATTATTTTAATAAATTAAATGGCAGCACAGGAACGCAGCAGTAGAATTGCTGCCTTACAGCGCCAGAGACCCAGCTTCGATCCTGACTACAGCAGTGGTCTGTACGGTGTTTGTACGTTCTCCCTGTGACCATGTGGGTTTTCTCCAGGTGCTCCGGTTTCCTCTCACATTCCAAAGACATGCAGTTTTGTTGGTTAATTGGCTTCGGTAAAATGATTAAAAGTAGCCATACGGTGTAGGACAGTGTTGGTGTACTGGGTGATTGCTGATCGGCGCGGAATCAATGGGCCATAGGCCTTGTTTCCATGCTGCATCTCTAAAGTCTAAAGGAATGAGTTATGTATAGAATGTTTTAACAGACAATGTAGACTTACAGATAACGCCACACTATGCCTTGTTATCTATGAAATTTGGCAGCCCATTCAAAACACTCTTTGAACATAAAGGCACTGCTCTATTTTTTATTCATGTAATGCAATATTAAAATTATATGATGGGGGTGTGCAAAGAAGATGCAGTCATTATTCCTCTGGGGAATTATGCTTTGGCAATTGACAGGAGACATATCCAAACAGCTAACCAGTACGAAATATACCAGTGCACCAAATGAAGCTACTCGCTGACAAACCCCAGGAACCAGGAGCAGGAGAATATGAAGCTCTAAGTATCCAATACATAAACTTTCCAATTTTAAAATATCTGGTTCAATAACTGAATAGCCACAACTATTAAATTAAATATTCAAGGCAATTTTCAATAGGCGCATTTCTTCAGATGCAAACACAAATGATCCAAAACATAAACAAAAATGGTGGAAATAGTCAAGTCAGTGCATGCCTGGGGGAAGAGAACTAGAATTAACATTTCAGGTTGAAAGCTCTTTGAACAGTCATGGCCTGAAACATTAATTCTGTAGATACACACAAAGTGCTGGAGTAACTCAGCGGGCTAGGCAACATCTCTGGATGAAAAGGATGGGTGACATTTCAGGTCGGGACCCTTCAAGTCTCAGCCCCGACCCAAAATGTCACCCATACTTTGTCTCTAGAGATGTTGCCTGACACGCTGAGTTACTCCAGCACTTTGTGTCTACCTTCGGTATATACCAGCATCTGTAGTTCCTTTCTACACTTTAATTCTGTTTCCTTTCTCACAGATGCCCCCTGACCAACCAAGTTGTTTCATCATTTTTCTGTTGTAGTTTTAGATTTGCAGCAGCTGCACTTTAGGATGTTCATTAAAATTGAAGCCAGTTAACTCATAAACCTGTATGTCTTTGGAGTGTGGGAGGAAACCGGAACACCCAGAGGAAACCCACGCAATCACAGAGAGAACATACAAAATCTGTACATACAGCACCTGTAGTCAAGAACGAACTTGGAACTCTGGCGCTGTAAGGCAGCAGCACTACTGCTGCGCCACTGTGCCCTGGAATGCTTTTAGTAAGCCAGCCTTATTTTCATTCAGTGGATTATACAATATGATGCTTGAGCATCATTTTAATGACACTGTTCTGCAGGATCCAATGAGAGAAAATTAACCCATGTCTTTCTCCCAGTGCATGGGGTTGGAAATGTAAATGGTCTTCAAGTGCGAATCCTGATCTCGGAGACCTGTTGATCTTAGAATATTAGAGGAAGAAAATAATAAAAAACATTGCTAGTCATCTTTTAAAATATTTTTACAGATTGGAGGGTACCAAATATAACCAATTATTTAAAAAAACAGGGAAAACAAGGAATTACGCGTCTGTAATCCATATAATAGTTGGAAAAGTTTAGAATAATTTATAAGTAAATTTTATTTATATAACACGTTTAAATCAACTCGCATTGAAACCAACGTGCTTTACATTAAAAAAAATAATTAAAAGATGTAACTGCACGAAGACAGAAAATATTCAGTTAATTGGTTTAGATCAGGGGAAATGTCTTCATCTGAGGGAGATGAACATGTGGAATCATCTACCATAAGGGATGAGGACACCAAGATGTTACATTTATTCAAGATACATTACTTGTCTGGTTCATGGTCTTAATATCCAAAAAGAACAGCAATTAAAAGTGCAATGGGCTATTAATGGGAAACTTTCATTGTATTCCCTCCATAGCTGGGGCACATACAAATCTTTCTGTCCTGGGCATTCTCCATTGCCAGGGTGAGGCACCTCTTATGCTGCCTCGGTTACTTACTACTCAACAGTATGCACATTGAATTCTCCAATTTTAAACTTCACAATTACAAATAACTTCCTTCTTCTCCTCCTAACTCCCATTCTCTTGTGCCCCATCTGAACTCTTTTTTTTGTTAAATATATTCATAACTGTAATGGTGATGGTTCTTGCTATTGCACAAACCTTGAAGGTCATCACCTTTGATGCCAATTTCAAACCTGCTCTCACTTCACAGTCAATTTCACACTCTTGACGTACAGTCTATCCTCGCTTTTATGGATTTCTTTTCAGTCCGTGGTGGCGGTTGGCACGCAGCACTGCGTTAGACAGCGAGAAAGCGAGCAGTAAATTTTTAAAGACTGTTGCATTAGGCAGTTTTGCAGCAGCTACCACAAAGCGAGGTACCGTGTTGGATGCAGATGCAGCATGCGCCATTGCACCTTTGTCGCACTGTCAACACGTGTCTCAATCGCCTGATAATGGCGCGAGGCTCCCGTTATACTCCCACCCCGGTTTACGCCAGGTTACCCAACGGGCTGGCGCCACATGGCGTGTTTCCAGTTGCAGGAGCAGAGAGAGAGCGAGCAGCAGGCAGGCAACTGTGCCCTCTTATACTTTTCCAATTAAGTCCACAGTCTAGAAGCAGCAAGTCCTGACTTGTGTGTGGAGGAAGGAACTGCAGATGCTAGTTTAAACCGAAGATAGACACAAAATCCTGGAATAACATAGCAAATCAGGCAGCATCTCTGAAGAAAAAGAACAGCTGACGTTTCAGGTTGGAACCCTTCTTCAGACTGGAAGTTGGAGGAGGGGGCGGACTGTAGGCAAGAAAAGGCCAGAACAAATCAGACATATCTTCTGACCTTTTCTCACCTTCAGTTTCCCCCCCCCAATATCTTTATCCAGAGATGTTGCCAGACCCGCTGAGTTACTCCAGGAGTTTGTGTCTGTCCTGACTAGGCACAACCCCTCAACACAGAATTCAACAATTTCAGATCAATTGGGTAGGTCCTGATGAAAGGTCATCAACCTGCAGATGCTGCATTTATTCCAGATGACCTTAAAGGTATCGCATAAAGTGGATGAGTGCTTGCTTTGTAATTAATTCGTGTATTTTAACAAAGATCTGGAACAGATAATGATGGGCTACAGTCTCTCCTCCTGTGCTCTAATTCGGCAGTGTTTTTTTACCTGTCAGGTGATATCTGGCTTGTTTCGCAGGTTTATTAGCACTTGCAGTAATAAAACATATGTTGGTTAGACTTCAGGGAATCCTGCATCAAAATCTGGGCTTACATTCAGTATCAGAAAAGCCGTCTTTTTGATGAAACATTAGCAAGGACAGCATTTATTGGCACCTCAACTGCTCTCGAGAGGCACGCTACCTTCTTATTCTACTGCCGTTTTTCTGGCCAAAGTGCTCAGTGTTGTTGACTGGGGAGTTTCAAGAGTTCAACCTAGCAACAATAAAAGAATAGAGATATATATTTCCAAATTAGGATGTGGGTGGGGTGAAATCTGCAGCTAATGTTGTTCACTCACATTGCTATGGGCTGCACGGCGGCGCAGCAGTAGAGTTGCTGCCAGAGACCTGGGTTCGATCCTGACTACGGGTGCTGTCTGTACGGAATTGGTGAAGACCATCATTGGTTGACTCCATGAATATCACTTGCCACTTTGAGCCTTTGTTGTGGTCTCTCTCATATGAACTGCTCCAACTTCAGTACTCCAAACAGAATCAGATATCCTACTTCTGACCTTATGATGGAAAGAACATAATTGAAGCTGATGAAGATGATTGGACCCAAGACACAGCCCTGGGAACAGTGATGCAATGATTTCCTGGTTCACTATAAATCTCCACCAACTACCCCTCGTAACACGTGGCCTTTAATCAGTGCCTGTCCTATTATCCAGCAATCCAAACACTCAGTTCTAGTCATTCTTCCAACTTGATGTACTGCACCTAATGGATGTTTGCCCTTCCATAACCACAACCACCTTAATTTGTACAAGATTTGATTGCAATCATTGGAGCTTTCCCACACCCCAATGCTGCATTCGGGTCTGAAGAAGGGTTTCGGCCTGAAACGTTGCCTATTTCCTTCGCTCCATAGATGCTGCTGCACCCACTGAGTTTCTCCAGCATTTTTGTGTACCTGCATTCGGTCAAATGTGCCTCTGATGTCTAGGACAATGACTAATATGTCAGCTTGGCATTCAGTATGTTATCCACACGACTGAGGCCGTGATGAGGCCTGGAGTCAAATGGCCCTGGCAAAAACTAAAATGGGCACTGGAGAGTAAATACCATTTAAAAGCACTATGATATCTCCATCATTTTGCTGATGATTGTGGCGTTTGAGCTGTCATTAGCCAGGCTGGACAAGTGGAG
Organism: Leucoraja erinaceus; assembly: GCF_028641065.1. Taxonomy (NCBI): domain Eukaryota; kingdom Metazoa; phylum Chordata; class Chondrichthyes; order Rajiformes; family Rajidae; genus Leucoraja; species Leucoraja erinaceus. The sequence continues at coordinate 7,349,527 of NC_073415.1, forward strand.
AGTATTGCATAACACTTCTGACAAGTTCCTTGTAGATGGTGCATCAGATAACAGTAACTGCACTGGGTCTGAAGAAGGGTCTCGACCCAAAACGTCACCCATTCCTTCCCTCCATAGATGCTGCCTCACCCGCTGAGTTACTCCAGCATTTTGTCTACCTTCGACCTTACTTGATCACTTTGGTCAAAAGAGTGCCTAGTTCTGGAGTACAAAGCTTTAATACTAAAATAGGTATTTCTGGTTCTACAACCTTTGCTGCACCCTGTCCATTCAACTAGCTCTTAATATCACGTGAAGAAGCTGAAGATTGGCTTCCAGGATAGTGGGGGTCTCGGGTGTAAAGTGAAAGACATCTACTCGATGCAAACCCTACAGCCTGGTCTATGGAACGGAAGGGGATGGGAATGTTCTTTAGGGCGCATCTTCACATTACCATTTTTAACCATCCAATGGAGATGGCACCATGGCACAGCAACAGAGATCCAGGTTTGTCTGTTCAAAGTTTGTCATTTCTCTTTGTGCCCACGTGGGTTTTCTCCAGTGACTCTGGTTTCCACTCACACCAAAGATGTACAGGTTTGTAGTTAATTAGCTTTGATAAAATTGTAAAGTGTCTCTAACGTGTAAGATAGTATCAGTGTACGAGGTGATTGTTGGTCGACACGGACTCAGTGGGCCTAAGGGCTTGTTTCCACGCTGGCTCTCTAAAGTCTAAAGATATATGACCAGATTCAGTCAGACTACTTTCATCTAATGATTGAAAGATCATGTGGATCTGGACAGCACACGTATAATCCTTGACTGCACGACTATTTAATTGGCTCCGCATTTTTTTTAGGTATACCTGGTGCTACTCCTTGCATGCTTGTAATTTAACAATGAGTCATGACATTACAGATTGTCAAGAATTTTTTTTTTGCTGCAAATGGTCCACAGTGTCATCTTGATGCCTAGAATTGGGCTGCCAGATCTATCCAATCCCATTCAGCACCATGATAGCACCACAGGGCAGAATGGCATCCTCAGTGTGAAAATAGAGCTTGGTCCGTGGAAAATGGCAGCCATGGACCAAGCGAGGCAGTTTGGCAAGGGAAAGGCCATTTAGGTATCTTTCTCACTGCAGACTAAACTCATCAGCGGTGGCTTCAGAACTCAGCCAACTCAATTATTGGTGGTGCTTTCAAGCTGGAGCCAAATCTTGAGCCAAAAACAATTTGCTGTACCAACTCAGTGGTTCAGGCTGCAGTTGTGCAAGAGATAGATTGATGGAGTAGTGGGGAGCTACTCCATCGATCTAAAGAAAGGTCCCAACCCAACCCATTTGTCCATTTGCCCCCAAAAATGCAGCCTGATCTGCTCAATTCCTCCAGCACTTATTTTTCTGAACAATACAGATTCTTTTTCTTCCAAATGTTATCTTCAAAATGAATAAACGCTGATCCATCAGTTGGCTGAAGATAATAGGTGAGTGGTTAGGACAGGTTTCCTTGTTCTTTAATTTGATGCGGAGTCAATGTTAAAGAATTCCAGAACATATTATACTGCACCACCCTTAGAGGAACTCATCTTACCCCCACACCAGGAACACACACCTTACTAACCCATCCCTGCCTACACCAATATCACTCTTTAAGTACCCGCCTTACCTCATCTGGAGTACTCTCTACTCCCCCTAGAGAAACATCCATCCATTCCTCCCCTAGGATGTATCCTCTCTCCCCAGCCACATTTTACCCACACGCACGCATCAGACCCACCCATCCTCCAAGGGCAGCTATCCTACCCATCCACACTCCCAGGGCACCCATCTTACATAAGGCTTGTCTCCCCCCCACCCCCTCAGGGCTTGTGTCCCCCACCCCCTCAGGGCTTGTGTCCCCCACCCCCTCAGGGCTTGTATTCCCCACCCCCTCAGGGCTTGTGTCCCCCGCCCCCCTCAGGGCTTGTGTCCCCCGCCCCCTCAGGGCTTGTATTCCCCACCCCCTCAGGGCTGGTGTCCCCCGCCCCCTCAGGGCTTATGTTCCCCATCCCCTCAGGACTTCTGTCCCCCATCCCTTCTGCCCCCCACCCCCTCAGGGCTGTGTGTGTCCCCCCCCCCTCTCAGAGCTTCTGTCCCCCACCCCCCAAGGCTTGTGTCCCCCCCCCCACCCCTCAGAACTTCTGTTCCCCACCCCCTCAGGGCCTGTGTACCCCACCCCCCTCAGGGCAACCTAAAGATCCTCCCTGCCCCAGGCCCACATAGAAATTCAGTCCTCCCCAGAACTCTGTCCCCCAGCCCCTAGGGGCTTCTGTTGTCCCCCACCCCTAGGATTTGTGTCCCCACCCCCTCAGGGCTTGTGTCCCCCACCCCCTCAGGGCTTGTGTCCCCCCCCACCCCCTCAGGGCTTGTGTCCCCCACCCCCTCAGGGCTTGTGTCCCGCACTCCCTCAGGGCTTGTATTCCCCACCCCTAAGGGCTTATGTTCCCCATCCCCTCAGGACTTCTGTCCCCCATCCCTTCTGCCCCCCACCCCCTCAGGGCTTGTGTGTCCCCCCACCCCCTCAGGGCTTATGTCCCCCACCCTCTCAGAGCTTCTGTCCCCCACCCCCCAAGGCTTGTGTTCCCCCCCCCTCCCACCCCCTCAGAACTTCTGTTCCCCACCCCCTCAGGGCCTGTGTACCCCACCCCCTCAGGGCAACCTAAAGATCCTCCCTGCCCCAGGCCCACACAGAAATTCAGTCCTCCCCAGAACTCTGTCCCCAGCCCCTAGGGGCTTCTGTGGCCCCCACCCCTAGGGCTTGTGTCCCCCCCCCCCCCCCCCCCCTCAGGGATAGTGTCCCCCACCCTTAGGGCTTGTGTCCCCCCACCCCCTCAGGGATTGTGTCCCCCACCCCCCAAGGCTTATGCCCCCCCCCCCCCCCCTTCAGAACTTCTGTTCCCCACCCCCTCAGGGCCTGTGTACCCCACCCCCTCAGGGCCTGTGTACCCCACCCCCTCAGGGATTGTGTCCCCCACCCCCTCAGGGTAACCTAAAGATCCTCCCTGCCCCAGGCCCACATAGAAATTCAGTCCTCCCCAGAACTGTGTCCCCAGCCCCTAGGGGCTTCTGTTGTCCCCACCCCTAGGGCTTGTGTCCCCCACCCCCTCAAGGATTGTGTCCCCACCCTCAGGGCTTGTGTCCCCCACACCCTCAGGGATTGTGTCCCCCCCCCCTTGGACTTGTGTCCCCCACCCCCTCAGGGCTGGTGTCCCCCACCCCCTCAGGGCTTGTGTGTCCCCCACCCCCTCAGGGCTTGTGTCCCCCACCCCCTCAGGGATTGTGTCTCCCCCCCCCCCTCAGGGCTTGTATCCCCCACTCCCTCAGGGATTGTGTCCCCCACCCCCTCAGGGCTGGTGTCCCCCCACCCCCTCAGGGCTTGTGTGTCCCCCACCCCCTCAGGGCTTATGTTCCCCACCCTCTCAGAGCTTCTGTCCCCCACCCCCCACCCCTTCAGAACTTCTGTTGTCCCCACCCCCTCAGGGCAACCTAAAGATCCTCCCTGCCCCAGGCCCCCACAGAAATGCAGTCCTCCCCAGAACTCTGTCCCCAGCCCCTAGGAGCTTCTGTGGCCCCCACCCCCTCAGGGCTTGTGTCCCCCACCCCCTCAGGGCTTGTGTCCCCCGCCCCCTCAGGGCTTGTATTCCCCACCCCCCTCAGGGATTGTGTCCCCCACCCCCTCAGGGATTGTGTCCCCACCCCCTCAGGGATAGTGTACCCCACGACCCCTCCCCCAGGCCCACACACACACACACACATGCGCCACCATTCCATTCCACTCTGCCCCGCCCCCACACCACGCCTCCCCTCACCCCGTTTTTACTTCAGCCCACCACCGCCTCGCTGCTGTAACGCCGGCCGCTGTGCGGATTATATTTTATTATTGTTGGTGCTGTTGTTGAAGGAGCGGTACATGTACCTGACTTGCGGCTCATCCGCTTCTCCCAGCCCGAGGGTAGAGGCTCCTCGTCGGCCATCGCCCGCTCGTCGTCGCGCCGCCTGCCGCCTCTCGGCGCAACCTAACCTGCTGGCTGCGGGACCCGAGAGCCCGCCCCTTACCCCGCCACCGATTGGTCAACTCAGATCTTAAAGCCCGTCAATTGGTCCTCACAGACGTCAATCAAACACCGACCCCACTCTCTACCTCCATTGGTTAGTTGCGGCGTCAATCAACCCGATGCCGTTCGCTGATTCGCCAACTCGCACGTCAATTACGGCCCAGTCCCGCCCACAATGCAACCTATCCTGCTACCGGAAACACTGGGATGGGGGAAGGTCCCGCCCTCTGAGCAAACCTGTAGGGGGGGTGGAGGAACTGCAGATGCTGGTTTACACTGAAGGTAGACACAAAGTGCTGGAGTAACTCAGCTGGACAGGCAGCATCTCTGGAGAGAAGGAATGGGTGACCATTCTTCAGTCTCGAACCCTCATATGAAGAAAGACTGGATAGACTCGGCTTGTACTCACTAGAATTTAGAAAATTGAGGGGGGATCTTATAGAAACTTACAAAATTCTTAAGGGGTTGGACAGGCTAGATGCAGGAAGGTTACACAGAAAAGCTGGAGAAACTCAGCGGGTGCAGCAGCATCTATGGAGCGAAGGAAGATTGCAGGAAGGATAGATGCAGGAAGATTGTTCCCGATGTTGGGGAAGTCCAGGACAAGGGGTCACAGCTTAAGGATAAGGGGTAAATCTTTTAAAACCGAGATGAGAAAAACTTTTTTCACACAGAGAGTGGTGAATCTGTGGAATTCTCTGCCACAGAGGGTAGTTGAGGCCACAGTTCATTGGCTATATTTAAGAGGGAGTTAGATGTGGCCCTTGTGGCTAAAGGGATCAGGGGGTATGGAGAGAATGCAGGTACAGGATACTGAGTTGGATGATCAGCCATGATCATATTGAATGGCGGTGCAGGCTCGAAGGGCCGAATGGCCTACTCCTGCACCTATTTTCTAAGTTTCTATCACCCATTCCTTCTCTCCAGAGATGCTGCCTGTCCCGTCTGGAAAATGAACAAGATAAATGCAAATAAACACAATTGCAGTGTATGTTTATATCTCACTGAACTTTTTTTCTCCTTTATTATATTGTTTACAGAATGTGAAGAAGGATTGACCTGAAACTTCACCCATTCCTTCTCTCCAGAGATGCTGCCTGTCCAACTGAGTTACTCCAGCATTTTTGTGTCTATCTTCTGTGTAAACCCGTATTTGTGAAACCGCATCCAACTTTAGATGGTTACCTAACATTTTTGCTGATTATCTTTATATTTGCAAAACGCATAACAAAAGTCTGAAAAATGAACAAAATAAATGCAAATAAACACATTTGCAGTGTTTGTGTATATGTGTATATCTCACTGAACTTGTTTTCTCCTTTATTATATTGTTTACAGAATGTGAAGAAGGCTGTCGACCTGAAACGTCACCTAATCCATCTCCCCAGAGATGCTGCCTGTCCCGCTCCAGCACTTTGTGTGTACCATGTTTACACATTCTGTTGTGCTGCTGCAAGTACGAGTTTCATTGTTCTGCCTGGGACATATGCTACTTTAAATCTAAGATAGACACAAAATGCTGGAGTAAAATTATTAAGGGATTGGACAGGCTAGATGCAGGAAGCATGCTCCCCATGTTTAAAAGGGAACTGCAGAAGTTGGAAAATCGGAGATAGACCAAAATGCTGGAGAAACTCAGCGGGTGAGGCAGCATCTATGGAGCGAAGGGAATAGGCAACATGTTCCCCCTGTTGGGGGAGTCCTGAGCCAGAGGCCACAGGTTAAGAATAAGAAAGGGGTAGGCCATTTAGAACTGAGATGAGGAAAAACGTTTTGACCCAGAGAGTTGTGAATTTGTGGAATTCTCTGCCACAGAAGGCAGTGGAGGCTGATTCACTGGATGTATTCAAGAGAATATAGGGATATGGGGAAAAGGCAGGAATGGAATGGGGTACTGATTGTGGATGATCAGCCATGATCACATTGAATGGTGGTGCTGGCTCGAAGGGCCGAATGACCTACAGAGCGAGAGAGAGTCTTGTGCAAAGATACTGGAGGATCTTTGGTCTTGTGTGAGAGGGGGCGGGACAACGTCGCACGTCACCTGATTGCACACTCCGACTGTCAATCAACCAAGAGGCGTGGTCAAGCTGCGGCCTGGTCGTCGTTGCTACGGGAAGTGGAGCCTGACTGGTAGTAGTGCAGCCGTGCGGCCGGTAAGCGATGCTTTCCTCCGGAATTAGTCGCCTCAAACACACAATATCAGTCGCGTTAGGGATTAAGCTTTACTTTGTTAACATTCTCATGGCGTTAGTGGCTGTATTTGTCTAATTAATGGCCCAGGTGGTCTGTGGGCCCAGGCTGCAGCGATCCTTCCACATTGTCCTGGATTATTATTGTTAGTGTTGTAGTTATTATAGTAACGTTGTACTTATTATTATTATTAATGTTGTAGTTATTAACGTTATAGTTATTAATGTAGTTTTTATTAATGTTATAGTTATTAATGTAGTTTTTATTAATGTTATAGTTATTAATGTTGTGGTTATTAACGTTATAGTTATTAACGTTATAGTTATTAATGTTGTAGTTATTAATGTTATAGTTATTAATGTTGTAGTTATTAACGTTGTAGTTATTAACGTTATAGTTATTAATGTTGTAGTTATTAATGTTATAGTTATTAATGTTGTAGTTTAACGTTGTATTATTAACGTTATAGTTATTAATGTTTTTTATTAATGTTGTAGTTATTAACGTTATAGTTATTAATGTTGTAGTTATTAACGTTATAGTTATTAATGTTGTAGTTATTAACGTTATAGTTGTAGTTATTAACGTTATAGTTATTAATGTTGTAGTTATTAACGTTATAGTTATTAATGTTGTAGTTATTAACGTTATAGTTATTAATGTTGTAGTTATTAACGTTATACATTAATGTTGTAGTTATTAACGTTATAGTTATTAATGTTGTAGTTATTAACGTTATAGTTATTAATGTTGTAGTTATTAAAGTTATACATTAATGTTGTAGTTATTAACGTTATAGTTATTAATGTTGTAGTTATTAACGTTATAGTTATAATGTTGTTGTTATTAACGTTATAGTTATTAATGTTGTAGTTATTAACGTTATACATTAATGTTGTAGTTATTAACGTTATAGTTATTAATGTTGTAGTTATTAACGTTATAGTTATTAATGTTGTAGTTATTAAAGTTATACATTAATGTTGTAGTTATTAACGTTATAGTTATTAATGTTGTAGTTATTAACGTTATAGTTATTAATGTTGTAGTTATTAACGTTATAGTTATTAATGTAGTTTTTATTAATGTTGTAGTTATTGTTATAGTTATTAATGTTGTAGTTATTATTAATATTATAGGTATTACTATCTTACTGTTGTTATTTTGAGTGTTGTAGTTATTCTTACCATTGTTATTACTAATGTTGTAGTTATTGTTATTAGCCTTGTAGTTATTATCAGTGTTATTAATACTATTGTAGTTATTGTTATTAGTCTTGTAGTTATTATTAGTGTTGCAGGTATTGCTATCATAGAAACATAGACAATAGGTGCAGGAGTAGACCATTCGGCCCTTCGAGCCTGCACCGCCATTCGATATGATCATGGCTGATCATCCAACTCAGTATCCCGTACCTGCCTTCTCTCCATACCCCCTGATCCCTTTAGCCACAAGGGTCACATCCAACTCCCTCTTAAATATAGCCAATGAACTGGCTCTTATCCTTAAACTGTGACCCCTTGTCCTGGACTTCCCCAACATCGGGAACAATCTTCCTGCATCTCACCTGTCCAACCCCTTAAGAACTTTGTAAGTTTCTGTCGTACTATTGTTATTGTTAGTGTCCTAGGTATTCTTACTATTATTATTTCTGTTGTAGTTGTTGTGAGGACTGTAGTTATTCTTGCTTTTGTTATTATTAGTGTTGTAGTTATTATTATCAATAGTGTTGTAGAGGGAAGGACCTCCCCCTCTCTTCCTAAGGGTCTCGACCATTCCTTTTCTCCAGAGATGGGCGGCACGGTGGCGCAGCGGTAGAGTTGCTGCCTTACAGCGCTTGCAGCACCGGAGACCCGTGTTCGATCCCGACTACGGGTGCTGTCTGTACGGAGTTTGTACGTTCTCCCCGTGACCGCGTGGGTTTTCTCCGAGATCTTTGGTTTCCTCCCACACTCCAAAGACGTACAGGTTTGTAGGTTAATTGGTTTGGTATAAGTTGAAATTGTCCCTAGTGTGTGTGTGTGTGTAGGATAGTGTTAATGTGTGGGTTCGCTGGTCGGCTCGGTTAGCGAGAGGGGCTGTTTTTGAGCTATATCTCTAAAAACTAAAAAAGAAGATGCTGCCTGGCCGCTGTGTTACCCCAACTTTTTGTGTCTATCATCGGTTTAAACCAGCATCCGCAGTTCCTTCCTACACACCAAGTAAAACAGTCAGCTTACCCAGTCTCCACTTGTAAATGAAACATCTTTTAAATGGACTTTAGATAGGCACATGGAAGTGCAGGGAATCGAGGGATATGTTTTGGCAGATGAGATCAGTTTAATTTGGCATCATGTTCGACACAAACATCATGGGCTGAAAGGCTGGTTACGTGCTGTACTGTTCGATAACGTCGCAAGCACTTTTCTGGTGGGTCATCTCCGCACCCTCTCCAGTGCAATCCTTTACTGTATCAGTATTAATAATAGTATTATAATATCACCAATCACAATTTTTAATATTGTTGATCACCAATCACAATTTTTTATATGTTTAAGAAAGAACTGCAGATGTTGGAAAAATCGAAGGTAGACAAAAATGCTGGAGAAACTCAGCGGATGAAGCAGCATCTATGATCATTTAATCTAAATTAAACATGGCTGAAGAGGGGAGAGGAATGGATTCAATTGGCGAAATCTAGTAAAGGGCCAGCACGGGTCTGAATGGATGTAATTCGATGTTGATGTAACCCAAGACCCATGGCTATCTTGGATGTTAGCTTAATTCTTTAGGTCAATGTTAAACCAAGGTAACTTCAAGAAGAATATTCACCTACATTTTGCTTATAATTGAATTGAAAAGCAGACAATAACTTGATTAAATCAATCCATTTGTAAATACACCAAAGGACACAGCAGGTCGGGTCGCATCTGTGGGGAACATGGATGAGTGATGTTTTGGGTCGAGATCCTTCTTCAGTCACCATTGCTAAATTCCATGAGAATACTGAATTTGGTGATGATCAAAATAACCAAATCATGGAATGAATTACTTTGGAAAATTACTATTTTGATTCGGGATATATTCCAACAGGTGGCTTTGTTTTCTTTTTAAACTTCCATTCCTCATCTTTCCAGGAATTCTTAATATGATTGAGATCATTTGCAACGACCGTTTGGGGAAGAAGGTTCGTGTGAAGTGCAAGTATCCTTTTAAAGATGGGTGGTAAATGCTGTGTCCTTTTGAAATAGGATGTTGAATGTTTGTTAGTTGTTGAATGTGCATCCTTGGTGGTCCTTGTTTGCCCTATTGGTTATGCCTCTGCATCCATAGGCATAATGAGTACTGCTGTATCTGCATGCTCCAGTAACTCTGTGGGTTAGGCTGACCCACTGAGTTGCACCAGCACTTTGTGTCCTGCTTCTATAAACCATCATCTGTAGTTCTCTCCTTTCCCTCTCCCCTGACTAACCTGAAGAAGGGTCTCAACCTACAACGTCACCCATTCCTTCGCTCCAGAAATGCTGCATGTCCCGCTGAGTTACTCCAGCATTCTGTGTCTATCTTCTGTTTAAACCAGTATCTGCAGTTCCTTCCTACACATCTGTAGTTTCTTGTGTCTACATGAATAAAATGTATTGGACAAAGTTATTGGAGTGTTAGTAATGCTTACGGATATTGCCGCCTGAACCTAATAACTTGTTGCTCAAAGGCGATTTTGCTTTTAATTCACACTTTGTGATTTACTCAGAGAGTGGTAGCTGTGTGGAATGAGCTTCCAGTAAAGGTGGTGGAGGCAGGTTCGTTTTTATCATTTAAAAATAAATTGGATAGTTATATGGATGAGAAGGGAATGGAGGGTTATGGTCTGAGCGCAGGTATATGGAACTAGGGGAGATTATGTGTTCGGCACGGACTAGAAGGGTCGAGATGGCCTGTTTCCGTGCTGTAATTGTTATATGGTTATACGGTTATTTTTTAAAATACTGTTTTAGTTTCTTGTGCTGAGCTATAAAAGGCTTTTCTTTAGTCAATCATACAATGTAGAAACAGGCCCTTTGGCCCAACTTGCCCATACTGACCAACATGCCCCTTCTACACTAGTCCCACCTGTGTACATTTGGCCCATATCCCTCTAAACCCCATCCTAGCCATGTACCTGTCCAAATGTTTCTTAAACATTTGTGTTTAAATATGTTAAGCATCTTAATGTTTTTGCATTTTAATTTAATTTACCCTTTGCTGACTAAACCTGAGCATCCATGGTATGCCAGTATCTGCAGCTTGAATTATTATCATATTAGTACAGGTGTGGCCTTTGTAAAGTGGAACCGAGCAAATAATATTTAATTCTTATGCCTGCTCATTGAGCATTGGGGACACCGTCAACGATAGAGATGTTAAGGAAGGTCTTAAAGCGTCAAAGAATAAAGAAATGTAGAATGTTTAGAGCAAAGGGTTTGTTTCAGTTTTCTACCAGTGGATGAAGCAAATGTTTAAAGTGAAAGTTGCAATCAAAACAATAAAGTCTAAAGAGAGGTATATTATTGACTATGCCACAAAGATAGGTAGGTAAATGGGGGATGGTGAGGGTGAGAAGGTTGCTGGGAATACTAGGAACGCAATGAATATCTTTTTGATGAGAATTATATGGCCTGCCCCACTGAAGTGTGCAGTGAATATACACGGAGAATGTGCCAGTTCCACAGTTGTGGTGGAGAGTGAGTTTGGCACGGGTCACTTCAGTTTCAGGGTGTGCGTGTGTGTGGCATGAGTTTGGACAGGCCAGCGATGAGTGCCGGAGGACGGATGAGTGGGCGCAACCAGGAACAAGGAGGGACCCTGTGGCGGGGGCTGCCGGGAATAAAGAGGGACCCGGCGAGGGGGGGGGACGTCGGTAACAAAGACGACCCTAGCGTGGGGGCTTCGACAACAAAGAGGAATCTAGCTTGAGGGGTTCGCCCAGAACAAAGGGGACTGTAATGAACACTAACTTTGTCTGCACTCCATACGTGGCGACTCTTTGCATACCTTATGTATGGTATGTAAAACAAAGAATGTTACTGTGATACGTCACATATAATAATAAAGTATCAATCCTGGTGGGAGCACATTGGAGTCCACCTTCCATTTGTGAGGAAGAAGATGTTGAGCATGATTTTAATTTTGGGGATATGAGACCCTTTTTGAGAGATGAGCAGTCATTTAAGCAGCTGATATACCATTTAACTGCTATGATAATGATCAGGCTCAAGTCCCAACAATCAACTACAGCCAAGAAATGTGTCCACGGTGTCCTAATCAAAAACCAATGATTGTATGAATAGTTCATTGTATTTGTCACCAGTTGGCAATAAATCAATTTCATTTTGAGTCAGCACTGATTTGTAAGAAAATAAAATGATAGGACTGTACTGGGGACTGATATTTTGCAGAAAATTGCTGAATTAAATCTGTTTACGTTGAAAGCAAAAAGTGACCACTTACAAGGGATAATAGATAGAATGTCACGCAGTTCAATGTGTTTTTGTTCCTTAATGTTTCACTTTTCCAGCCCTGATGATACCATTAAGGATCTGAAGAAGTTAATAGCTGCACAGACTGGGACAAAATGGGACAAGCTCGTCTTGAAAAAATGGTTTGTTCTCCTACTTGGCTTTTTGTTCCTGAACTGGAGTTGTTTTAACCTCACCTAAATATTCCATGTTTCTTTCTCTCTGCTTCCAAAACAAAACTCCCCTCAAAATTCTCCAGCCCTTTAGCTGAAGTTCAAATCAAAGTGTAATCCTGGATTGGTTGAAGAAAATTAAAAAACAAAAGTTTATTTCAATTCCTTGTCCTAACTTTAACTTTTCCAATTTTAGGTACACCATTTTCAAGAATCACGTTCAGTTGGAGGATTGTATCCTTTGCTGTTATGAATTTACGCGAGGGGAGTGGGCGTGGGGGATGGTGGTTGAGACGAACTTTGTCAATTCTAGTACATGGCTCATAACATCTAGACCTAATTTCCTAAGAACAGTCTTGTGGTCAAAGGAAAATGTACAGCACTGTGCTGCTGTCCACCATTACCTGAGAATTCAGTAACCAATTCAACCAAATGCCCTTAACTACGTGGACACATTTTCTCAATGACCTGGAAATTGCCACAAATTTCACATTTTTCATCTTGAGAGAAGCAACTAGTGACATAGTTTTAACGCTTCTTTCTGAAGTTCTAAGTTTTATCAAAACTTTCTGAAAATTCACCTGTTTACATATCAATTGTGTTCTCCCGTCCAAGAATTAGTGATTCATTTTCAACAACAAAAAAAACTATCTCTTAAGATTTGGAATTATTTTAAATTAAGTCCATTGTCATGATTTACATTAAAAAAAAAAAAATAATTGGTAAGAAACAGTTCTCTGCTATGCATGTGTTTAAGAAGGAACTGCAGATGCTGGAAAATCGAAGGTACACAAAAAAAGCTGGAGAAACTCAGCGGGTGCAACAGCATCTATGGAGCGAAGGAAATAGGCAACGTTTCGGGTCTGAAGAAGGGTTTCGGCCCGAAACGTTGCCTATTTCCTTCGCTCCATAAATGCTGCTGCACCCGCTGAGTTTCTCCAGCTTTTTCTCTGCTATGCATGGTTGTGTTGTTTGGTCTGTATTGTATGTGTGTTTAGTTTAGAGATACAGTGCAGAAATAGGCACTTCGGCCCACCAGGTCCTTGCCGACCAACGATCCCCGCACACATTAACACTATCCTACACACACTAGGGACAATTTACACGAACACCAAGCCAATTAACCTACATACCTGTACGTCTTGGGAGTGTGGGAGGAAACCGAAGATCTCGGAGAAAACCCAGGGAGAACGTACGAACTCCGTACAGGCAGCACCCGTAGTCGGGATCAAATCCGGGTCCCCTGCACTGCAAACGCTGTAAGGCAGCAACTCTACCGCTGCGCCACCGTGCCGCCTTGTGTGTAATAGCCTTGACCAAAATTACCTTTAGATGAGATCCACGATGGAATGAACTTGGAACTATATTACCAGTGAAGTGTATTGCAGTCTGTGAAATCTGCCACAATTGACCAACAACTCATGGAGAAACAAGCTTGCGGCTTCAAAATGAACATTTCCTTTGTGCATTTCTGCACCGCACCTATAACCTTTGTTTAAGAGTGTTCTTTGTACTGTAAAACGAGTTTAACTTTTGATTTCTGATACAATTTTCCAATGTTTATTAGCAAATAAAGTGGCTAATGCGTGCGATTGAATCCCTATCTTTTTTCCCTCCCACCCTGACTATAATTTGTTTCAATCAGCACACATATTTTTGACTAGATATTGCCTTGAGCTTCCTGCCTAACTGGGTCGTGCATTTGCTACTGTTTCCATTACTTTACATCCCAACGTTTGCTGAATGAAAGGAAGAATTTGTGGAGATTGAAACTCTCCTTCATAAATTTGTTTTAATTAGATTCTTTCTTCTGCGTTTGATTTAACGAAGTTTAGAGATGGATGCTTCATTCAGTATTTTTCCCCCTGCAGGTACAAGCCTTCTGCAGGTACAAGTGAATACTAATTGACCAGTTTAAACTGGCTAATGGTTACAAAAAGTGAGAAACTAGCGGGTGCAGAAAGCTATGTGTTCGAAGGAAATAGGTTTAGGGCCCCCCCTTCTTCACGAAGCCGGCCTACCGGCTTTTCCTTCGACCATAGATTTTTATTCTCCACTATCAGAAATATTGTTCTCTGGAGGGACATCAACCGCCTTTAACTTTTTTTTTTTAAACTCCACATCACCCTTAACTTCTCACTCTACCCTTTCTCACTCTAACCTTTCCCTCCCCCCCTGAACGTACAGCCATCCACTCACTCCGCAACAACCCAGACTGGGTGATCAAACCTGCCGACAAGGGAGGTGCCCAGGGCCCTATCCCCAAACTCTACAGATGCTGCCTCATCCGCTGAGTTTCTCTAGCATTTTTGTCTACGTTCTCTGGAGTGAGATTGAGTTAAGAGTTAAGAGTGTTTTATTGTCCCAGATAAAATTAGTAAGTAGATAAGTAAGTGTATTGGCCAAGTATTCACATACAAGGAATTTGCCTTGGTGAACAATGAAAACAATGAAATTCTTACTTGCTGCAGTACATCTGCTGCCAGACCTGTTGAATTCCTCCAGCACTTTTGTGTTTTACTCAAGATTCCAGCATCTGCAGTTCCTTGTGTCTCCCTCTCACAGTAATACATTTACTTTTAACCTTGCTTTAAAGGCCAATACATTAGCTCCATAACCTGTATTTCAATTTGAAAATTGGTTGTTATTAGCCAAGGTGCAAAGAGCTACCAATACACAACTTTGTAATAAAATAGAAACCAGTTTTGACTGAAAAGAATGAAAAACGAGTCCCTGAATTCAATTATCCCGGGCTATTTTATTGCAGAACCATTGATACATTTTCTGCAGGTGGTTTATGTTTCTTTAGTTCCAGGACACAGCTACAGAAGTTGATATGAAATGGAATTTAATATTGATCCATCTGTGATACTCTGATTTATTAGAATGCAATTTGATGGTTTTCCTTGAATCTTACTTTAACATCTTCTCTAAAACACTTGTCATCTGATTCCTCTAACTGATTGTCTTTCACGGACTTAATTCTACTCTTATTTCCCAATTCCCTAGCATTAGGGTTTCGATCTAACCTTTCTGCTATAAGTCTTGCTTCATTGCTTTTCACATTTGCTGAAGAGATAGTCACCCAGTTTCTTTCCCCTCTTTTATTGAGATGTATTGTCCTCAATGCTCATCTTTATCTTTTGATTTGAGATCCAACTCTGCCTTGCAACTTGTGCACTGTTTTCATAGTTCTAACGATGTAGGAGGCGATCATCTTATTTACGCAAGCTATCACAATGTTCCCAATGTTGGGCGAGTCCAGAACCGGGGCCACAGTCTTAGAATAAAGGGGAGGTCATTTAAGACTGAGGTGCGAAAAAACTTTTTCACCCAGAGAGTTGTGAATTTATGGAATTCCCTGCCACAGAGGGCATTGGAGGCCAAGTCACTGGATGAATTTAAGAGAGAGTTAGGTAGAGGTCCAGGGGCTAGTGGAGTCAAAGGATATGGAGAGAAGGCAGGCACGGGTTATTGATAGGGGACGATCAGCCATGATCACAATGAATGGCGGTGCTGGCTCGAAGGGCCGAATGGCCTCCTTCTGCACCTAGTTTCTATGTTTCACACATCCCATCGCCCCACTTAATTTCTGGACTTTTTACAAAATCTGGCCATTCCTTCATCAGGCGGAAGATACACACAGGCTTGAAAACACACACCACTGGACCCAGGAACAGCTTTTACCTCCTCTGTCATCAGGCTTCCAAATGGTCCTTCCACAATTCAGGTACCAGTCTGATTCACCTTCCCCTATCATGGACATTGGACTTTTTGTCTATGGAATTGGTGCCCTACGATGCTAAGAACTAGGACTAACGACTTGGAGGCCACGTCAATGTTTAAGGCGGAGATCGACAGATTCTTGATTAGTACGGGTGGCAGGGGTTATGGGGAGAAGGCAGGAGAATGGGGTTGAGAGGGAAAGATAGATCAGCCACGATTGAATGGCGGAGTAGACTTAATAGGCCGTAGTCGCTGTCTTACAGCACCGGATACACGGGTTCCATCCCGACTATGGGTGCTGTCTGTACGGAGTTTGTACGTTCTCCCCGTAACCTGCGTGGGTTTTCTCCGAGATCTTCGGTTTCCTCCCACACGGTTTCCTCCCACACTCAAAAGACGTACAAGTTTGTAGGTTAATTGGCTTGGTGTATGTGTAAATTGTCCCCAGTGTGTGTAGGATAGTGTTAATGTGCGGGGATCGCTTGTCGGCGCAGATTCGGTGGACCGAAGGGCCTGTTTTCTGCGCTGTATTTCTAAATGAAACTAAACACAGATGACAAGACAGTCCCAAGATCACAATCAAAACCAGTCATCACAAACTATTAGATAGTAACAATCCCAAAATTACTCCTTGGTCTATGAATGTTCAAACTGGAAATGTTTACAATGAAGTTGGTGACTGGAGTAGATACTTTGATTAACCATATAACAATTACAGCACGGAAACAGGCCATCTCGGCCCTACAAGTCCGTGCCGACACAATTTTTTTTCCCTTAGTCCCACCTGATTAACAAAGCTCTTGTACAATAAATAATGCTATGTTGTGCAATTTGGAACATTGTACACCTATAATATATCTTACCCAGTTTTTCCAATTTAAGACATTTTTGCCTAATGAATTATTTTCCCGGAACATTTTCCCTCGTAAATCAAGTAACAGCCCAATTAAAAGAAAAAAAAAGATTAAGCTACTTGCTACTTGTTACAGAATGTGAATAATAAATCACAGTTTCTCTGTGAGAAGTATTTCCATTGAATTATTCTGAACCGTGATGAAGCTGGTGGAGTTGCTGCCTCAGCTCTAGAGTTTACAGCCCAGTGGTATGAATGTTGATTTCTTCAGGCAGTATCGGCATTCTCTCTCTATCCCTCCCCCACCCAAGTCGCACTAGTTTCTCGTTTTCACCCAACAAACCGCTGTCTGAAGAATGGCCTCGACCCAAAACGTTGCCTATTTCCTTCACTCCATAGATGCTGCCTCACCCGCTGAGTTTCTCCAGCATTTTTGTCTACCTGCTAATAATGGCCTGTTTATCAACAATACTTTTTAGCATATCTTTAATTCATTGTTCTATACCTCTCCACATCACATCGTCTATATATCACTTGTTTCCCTTATACATAACCTGCGTGGGTTTTCTCTGGGTGCCTAGGTTTCCTCCCACACTCCAAAGAAGTACAGGTTTGTAGGTTCATTAGCTTGGTGAAATTGTAAAATGTCCCCAGTGTGTGTAGGATAGTATTAGTGTGTGGGGATTTGTTAATAGTCGGCGCGGACTCGGTGGGTCAAAGGTCCTGCTTCTCCTCTGTATCTCTAAACAAAACTAAACTGAACTCTTATCTGTCTCCACTTAATCCCTCTTCCTCCATTCCCATCATATCCATGTGCCTATCCAGAAGTCTCTTAAATGTCACTATACTCACCACCACTTCTTGCGTACAAAATAAAACTTGCCCTGCACATCTCTATTAAACTTTGCCCCTCTTACCTTAAAGCTATGCCCTCTAGAATTTCATTTTCCCACTTCAGGCAAAAAGGCTTTGACTGTCTACCCTCTCTATGCCCAGCATAATTTATGTACTTCTATTAGGTCTCCAGCATTTCAGAGAAAGCAACTCGATTCTGATCAACTTCTCCCTTTACCTTACAACCCAATGGTATGAACATTGAATTTTCCAACTTTAAGTAACAACCTCCCCCTCTCTTCCCTCTTTTTCCTATGTTTCTAACCCCCCCCCACCACCACCTCAATGTGCACCCATTTCTCCCACAAACATGCCACACTTTCTCCCCCCCCCTCCCCCCATTCCCTTCCGCTTATATCCCTCCCTTTGGCTTTATATTTCGCTCCTCTCCTTATCTGACATCCTTTTTGTCTCCGTTTTATCCACCCATCAGTTTAATGTTACTTTATTGACACACACACCTAGGTACAGTGAAATACTTTGTTTTGTAGTCACTCATAGAGCAGGTCTGAAGAATGACCTCGACCCGAAAAGTCACCCATTCCTTCTCTCCAGAGATGTTGCCTGTCCCGCTGAGTTACAGCAGCATTTTGTGTCTATCTCCGATTTAAACCAGCATCTGTAGTTCCTTCCAACACAGAACATAAGAGTCGCCATGCTTCTGGCACTGACAGGAAGTTCATCGATGTCTTATCTGCCGCGTACAGCAGTGAACCAGGCCTGCCCCCACCCCCTCATCATTCTCGGCGGCTCCCCGCTAGATGCCGCCTTCGATTTTGGCGACCCTCCTCACTCTTGGCAGCGCGGGTCCCTCTATGCTCTTGACAGGTCCACCTCAATCTCGAACCCCCCACCCATACCCACCTATCACTCGCCAAGCTTTGTCCCATTCCCACCTCTTTTCCTGTGTTCTTCCCACTACAACAACCAGTCTGAAGAAAGGTTCCGACCCAAAATATCGCCTAACCATGCCCTCCCCAGGTGCTGCCTGACCCGCTGAGTTAATCTAGCATTTTATGTTTTGCACTATCATGCCTTTTGGATTTGAGGTGCATTTCTTTACATTGCATAACTCCCAACATTTACCATATAAATCTGTTGCTAACCCAAAGCCATTAATTTCACCTGCTTCATCACATTACAATAACTTTAATTAAGGGATGGCAAGGATGAGTAAAGCAATCCTGGAATATCCAGAATTTAGCAAAACTCGGTTTGATTTATGAGTTCAATTTAATTGCATTCACAAGACCTAATATCACTGTGCGTTACAAAATGGTTTTGAAAGTGAATTAATACTCGCTGGCGAAAATGAATTAAGTTCCTTTTTCTTAATATGGTGCATAGATACATTAGAACCTGGAATAAAATTGTCGCAAAGTCATTTTTTAAATTTGGAAGATGTTAACAAATTCACAATGTACATACAGTTCACAGATTGGATTCTAATGTTTTGTCCATTATGGTAAATTACATTAATGCTTTTCTCTCCTCGGTTGTGAAATCTCATTGTGGTGGTGAGGTCTATTAGAGAATCACACGGTACAGAAAGAGGCCATTCAGCCCATTAGTATAGTTTAGTTTTGAGATAGTATGGAAATAGACCAGCGATCCCCGCACATTAACACCATCCTACACACGAGGGCCAATTTACTATCTTTTTATTGAAGCTAATTAACCTACAAAGATGGACGTCTTTGGAGTGTGGGAGGAAACTGGAGATCCTGGAGAAAAGCCGCGCAGGTCACGGGGGGAATGCCCACACACTAACACTATCCTACACGCACCAGGGATGATTTGCAATTATACCAAGCCAATTAGCCTACAAACCTGTACGTCTTTGGAGTGTACGAGGAAACCGGAGCTCCCGGAGAAAACCCACGCAGGTCATGGGCAAAATGTATAAACTCCATACAGACAGCACCCGTAGTCAGGATCGAACCCGGGTCTCTGGCGCTGTAAGGCAGCAACTCTGCTGCTGTGCCACCGTGCGGCCCTTACCACAAGGGTGGGACTATCCCATTAGTCACACTTCCCATGGTGCTCTGCTTTCTCCCCCCCCCCCTCCTCTCTAATTGTGACATTTGGGTTTGCCAAATCTATATTTTCAAGACTAGGTGACCACTTGCACTAGTTCCACCAGGGTCAAATGAAACCCCTGGTTGCTAGCCAAGTCAATTCCCATATCAGCCTGCATGTGTTTGCAGTGTGAGGAAACCGGATCACCCGGAGAAAACCCACGCAGTCACGGGGGGGAGAACGTACAAACTCCACACAGACAGCATCTGTAGTTGGGATCAAACCCGGGTCTCTGGCGCTGTAAGACAGCAACTCTACCGCTGTGGCACAGTCCCTGAGAGATGCCAGTTACTCCACATATGCATAAAAAGCTGGAGTAACTCAGCGGGACAGGCAGCATCTCTGGAGAGAAGGAATGGGTGACGTTTTGGGTCAAGACCCTTCTTCAGACACCAGTACTCCAGTGTGTGCGTGCGTGTGCGAGAATGCGTGTGGTTTTTTTTGGTGTAAATATGCAGTTTTTAGTGCCTCTGTTCAAAGATCCATTCTCATTCAGGAAGGATTAAGAAGGGTTTCGGCCCGAAACGTTGCCTATTTCCTTCGCTCCCAGATGCTGCTGCACCCGCTGAGTTTCTCCAGCAATTTTGTGTACCTAGGATTAATTCATCTCTTGCTTCTAACTCCCGACTAACGATCGATCTCGGGGAAGGCGCGGATGATTACAGAGGCACAGTCTGCTTGCTCAGCATACCAGGCACTTTTGGAGAAAAATCATCAATACCTGAATTATTATTATGCATCTGGGGTCCCCAGGGATGAGTCGAGTGCAGCATGATGGTTTATTTGCAGAGTAACGTAAGGACAGGCTTCATTTAAATGAGGCAGCTGGGAGATTAGTGATGATATTTGCAGTAGGTTATATGCAGTGGCTGGAAGGCTTTGCAGAATCTCAATAATTGGAAATGAAATTATTATATTATTACAATAACAATCAGCCAGCGGCAATCCCTTAGTGTTTGAGAATACAGATTTGGCAGAACATAGGGGCGCTGAATTGATGGCAGCCTCTGCCTACAGTCTGTCTGTTTTTTCTATATAATTTTTTATTTTAGTCTGTTTTAACAATGTGTATTGGAGGTTTCTTTCATTTTTATATGTGGGGGAGAGGGGTAGGGGAAGGGGGAAACCGTTTCCCATCACTTCCTGGCGAGGATGCAAATATTCTCTAAGTCGCCCCCCCCCCCCCTCCCGATCTACCACTGGATTGGCGCTGCCTTTCCTGCCGGGGACCAGGGACCAACCAGAGCTTCAGCAGCGGCGGAGCAGCGCTGGATTCATCGCGGAGCGGGCGATGCCTATCTGTGATCTCCGTTTGAAGCTCCGGAGTGTTGGGCCTGCTGCAACAACATCGCGGGGCTGTGGTTCGTAGAGTTCCCAGCGCGGGCGGCGCTGACTCCAACATCGCAGAGTCCTGGGGTCCCTTTGCCGAGGGCCGCCAGCGTGAATCTCCACCCAGCGCGGCCTTTGTGCTTCGGAAGCCGTGGACTCCGGTAGGAAGTGGCCGATTCGGGACTCCAAGCCGCTGACGATGTCCTCCCGTTCCGATGTCGGAGTTCCGATCATCCCAGCGAGTGGGCCTGAACATCGGGCCGCCTGTATTGGCGACTGCGGAGGGCTCGGCAGGCCCCGACCACGGGTGAACATCAAAGAACATCAGAGGAAGAGGACTGCACTTTGGTGCCTTCCCTCACAGTGGGAGTCTGCTGTGTGGGGATGTTTTATGTTGGACTCTATCGTGTATTATTCATATGGCTGTATGGTGACCACACATGTCACTGTACCAATTGGTATATGTGACAAATATATGTATCTTGTATCTTGTACATGGATAGGATAGGTTAGGAGGGATGTGGACCAAGCTCAGGCAGGTGGGACTAGTGTAGCTGGGACATGTTGGCCGGTGTGGGCAAGTTGGGCCAAAGGGCCTGTCTCCACACTGGATCACTCTATGACAGTACAGCACAGGAACAGGCCCTTCAGCCCACAATGTCCAAGCTGACCATAATGCCAAGATAAATAAATCCTCTGCCTGCTCATCATAATCCATATCCCTCTGTTCCCTGTGTTTGTCTATCTAAAAGCCTCTTAAATGCTACTATCGTATCAACCTCCACCACCACCACCCCAGCAGCTTCTGCATCTAAAGGACTGTCCTGACCCGCAATGGGTGGCACGGTGACCCATAGAGCACCAGAGACCCTGGTTCGATCCTGACCTCGGGCGTTGTCTGTGTGGAGTTTCTATGGTGCATTCTCCCTGTAACTGTGTGGGTTTTCTCCAGCTGCTCCGGTTTCCTCCCACATCCCAAAGACGTGCAGGTTTGTAGGTTAATTGGCCCTGTGTAAATTGCCCCTAGAGTGCAGGGAGTGGATGAGACAGTGGGATCATGTAGAACTTGTGTGAACGGGTGATCGATAGTCGGCACGGACTCGGTGGGCTAAAAGCCCGGTTTTCATGCCATGCCTCTAAACTCCAAAGCAGCAAATGTGTATAAAATCTGTGATTAGTCCTGCCCCATTTCACCTCTCTCCCAGCTTTCTCCCCTCCACTACAATCAGTCTGAAGGTGGATAGTCACCTATCCATCTGCTCCAGAGATAAAAGACAATAGGTGCAGGAGTAGGCCATTCGGCCCTTCGAGCCAGCACCGACCGCCATTCAATGTGATCATGCCTGACCCGCTGAGATTCTTCAACACTTTGTGCTGTTTTTTCGTAAACCTGCGCCTGCAGTTCCTCGTGTCCACACATGTATTATTATTATTATCTGATTTCATCG
Source organism: Leucoraja erinaceus (assembly GCF_028641065.1). Lineage (NCBI taxonomy): Eukaryota > Metazoa > Chordata > Chondrichthyes > Rajiformes > Rajidae > Leucoraja > Leucoraja erinaceus. The sequence continues at coordinate 7,371,770 of NC_073415.1, forward strand.
GATAGAATCCAAACAAAAGCGGTAGAGTTGCTGCCTCACAGCGCCAAAGGCCCGGGTTCGATCCTGGCTACGGGTGCTGCCTGTAGGGAGTTTGCACGTTCTCCCCGTGACCTGCGTGGGTTTTCTCCGAGATTTTCGGTTTCCTCCCACACTCCAATGACGAACAGTGTTGTAGGTTTTAATTGGCATGGTGTATGTGTAAATTGTCCCTAGTGTGTGTAGGATTGCGTTAGTGTGCGGGAATCGCTGGTGAGCGCAGACTCTGTGCCAAAGACACTGTTTCCTCACTGTATCTCTAAACTAAACTAAACTCTTTTACACCTCTACTCCGACAACAACATTTCTTACTTTAATTATGCTCTTTGTAATCTCATTATTCACAGTATTCCCTTTATCATGTATCTGTACACTGTAAATGGCTCGATTGTAATCATGTATTGTTTTTCCGATGACTGGTTAGCACGCAACAAAACCTTTTCACTGTACATATGACAATACGCTGAACTCAAACTTAAATTTCCCACATTTTATTTTGCACAAATTGCAAATTTGCTTCTGAAACTCGAGGGTTGAAGTGGTTTTTCCCATTTACCCTGCTTTACATCGCTTCAGAAATAGGGCTATCTCATAAGATGCCTGTAGCAGTGTTAGTCCAGGGATCCATAACCAGACATTTCAATGTCAGACTCATTCAGTGCAGGTCCACCTTGATATCACCAGTAAATTATGACGTTTACTAAGGCCGAGTGTGTTCATGTGGTTCAAAGGTTCGTGGAAATGGGGAAGTTCAGGCAGTAACTCAGCTGCACGTCTTTGGAGCGTGGGGGGAAACTGAAGATCTCAGAGAAAACCCACGCAGGTCACGGGGAGAACGTACAAGCCCCGTACAGACAGCACCCGTAGTCAGGATCGAACTCTGGTCTCTGGCGCTGTGAGGCAGTAGCTCTACCGTTCCACCACCGTGCCGCCATTGTTAGACACGTGTTGTAGAAAAGCCAAATCATTATCTTTTACCCAAGACAGTGCGCTCTTCGACCTCCTGGGTCACTGACTTGCACGTAAAAAGAAGCAAATATTTATTTCATACGTTTCTATACCGTATTAATAAATACAGAAAAATCAAAATGTTCTATCTAAAGAATAATGACATTTTTATCCTCCAAGACTACATAAATGTACATGGCTCCGGGGTATCACAGAACCTAATTTTCATTGCTTTTAACACAAGGGAACAGAGGGCTAATATGTTTTGGATTGTTGAAGCATTGTAATTCTCTGGATGAGGACATCTGTGCTGGAGTCTCAATGCCCTGCTGTAACATCACAGTTGAGTCTTCATAACTGACCATTAGGCCAAGATACTTCAATAGCAGTAGTCTGAATAATCTTCTTCAACATAGTTAGCAGGGAATAGGCCCACCTGAAAACAGAGAGAGGATGGAATTACTGAAACGCACGCCGCTTGCAAATCCCAGCTCACAAGTCATCAAAAGACCCAAATCACTCCAGGCTTGGATAGAGTGGATGTGCAGAGGGCGTTTCCATTAGTGGGAGAGTCTAGGACCAGAGATCAAAGTCTTAGAATTAAAGGACGTTCTTTTAGGAACGAGAAGAGAAGAAATTTCTACACACAGAGGGTAGTGAATCTGTGGAATTCTCTGCCACAAAAGGTTGTGGAGGCCAAGTCAGTGGGTATTTTTAAGGCAGAGATAGATAGATTCTTGATTAGTACACATGTCAGGGGTTAAGTAAGTAAGTAAGTTTATTGGCCAAGTATTCATATACAAGGAATTTGCCTTGGTGCTCCACCCACAAGTAACAACATGACATCGAGTGACAGTTATGAATGACTCAGAAAACACTAAACACTAATAATAATAATGGGGAGAAGGCAGGAGAATGGGGTTAGGAGGGAGAGATAGATCAGCCATGATTGAATGACGGAGTAGACTTGATGGGCTGAATGGCCTAATTCTACTCCTATCACTTATGATCTTATAACTCGCTGAGAGTAGCAACACATATGCTATGCTTGCCTTCATCGTGCGGGACATTAAGAATAAGAGTCAGTAAGTCATAATAAATAGTCTTATTAGTTTGGGATGCATTTGGAGCATTTGTATGCAGTTCTGGTTGACCCATTACAGGAGGGATGTGCAGGCTTTGGAGAGGAGGAAGGAACTGCAGATGCTGGTTTACACCGAAGATAGACACAGAGTGCTGGAGTAACTCAGCTGGATAGGCAGTGTCTCTGGACAAAAGGAATAGGTGACGTTTCGGGTCGAGACCCTTCTTCAGACAGGTCTCGACCCCCAATGTCATCCATTCCTTCTCTCAAGAGATGCTGCCTGTCCCACTGAGTTACGCCAGCACCCTGTGTCTATCTTCAATGGAAGGGAGGTTGATTGGATGAAAGGTTTTTTTTAACTTTACCTGATTAGAGGAACTAATGTTGGAAAACTTTGCTGAGGTGAAGGGGCAGCCATGATCTTATTGAATGGTACAGCAGGCATGATGGGCTGAAAGGCCTCCACCCATCTTCTATTGAAGCTCAGACACGAATACACTAAATGGGGAAAATGTGCGGCGAATATTTGGAATATTAGGAAAAGCTTTTTCACGCAGAGGGTTTTGAATCTGTGGAATTCTCTGCCTCAGAAGGCAGTGGAGGCCAATTCTCTGTATGCTTTCAAGATAGAGCTCTTATAGATAGCGGAGTCAGGGGATATGGGGAAAGGCAGGAACGGGGTACTGAGTGTGGATGATCAGCCATGATCACAGTGAATGGTGCTAAAGTCTTGAAGGGCCAAATGGCCTAGTCCTGCACCTGTTGCCTATTGTCTAAAACAAGGTGGGTTGTTTGTGGCTGTTTTTCATACAGACCTTTCCATACACTTCTCCCTTCCACCATCCAGGTGATGCCTTCTTATTAATAATCTTAACTACATCTCCTTCCTTCAGGCTAAGTTCCGTGCGATCTCTCGCTGAGAAGTCGTACCGAACCTTCGCTGTCCCGTAGCACTTCATGCTGGCCCCTGGCAAAACCAGAATTAAAATATCATGTACTGTATTATTTGTTCACAGGGCAATAACCTCCATAGTTGCCATTGAGGTTCATGGCGTTTCAGAGGTCGCGTCTGTGGTCAGGGCAGCATGGTGACAAAGGGGTAGAGTTGCTGCCTTACAGCGCCAGAGATCCGGGTTCGATCCCGACTACGGTTGCTGTCTGTACAGAGTTTGCACGCGGGTTTTCTCCAGTTTCCTCCCACACTCCAAAGACATACAGGTTTGTTGGTTAATTGGCTTCAAACTGATCGTCCTCCAGGAAACTCACCTGATAATTTTGGGACCACCTTTTTCTCAGGATCCTTGAAGGGATTTTGTAATATTGTGTCCATCCCTTTAAAGCATTCTTTTAGAGAATTATGTTGGTAGAACTCCACCAAATCCTGTAATTAATAACAAACAATTGTTTTAATCACTCAGCGGCACGGTGGTGCAGCGGTAGACCTGCTCACAGCATCAGACACCCAGGTTCAATCCTGACTATGGCAACTGTCTGTACGGAGTTTTCACGTTCTCCCTGTGTCCTACAAGGGTTTTCTCCAGCTGTTTGGTTTCCTCCCACACTCCCACACTGATAAATGTTTAAGAAGGAACTGCAGATGCTGGAATATCGAAGGTAGACAAAAATGCTGGAGAAACTCAGCGGGTGATGCAGCATCTATGGAGCGAAGGAAATAGGCAACGTTTCGGAAATAGAAAACCCTTCTTCAGACTGATTTGTAGGTCAATTGGCTTTTTATCTCTAAAGTCTAAAGTTGCTAGTTTTTTAAAATTTCTTATTTATTTAATAGTGGGGGTTGAACGGAACTCTCCTGTCCTTAAGGTAAGGCCTCTCGTTAAGAATGTCCCACTCACTATTTCGAAGAGCATGTGTAGGGAGGAAACTTCAGAAGCTGGTGTACACTGAAGATAGACTCAAATAGATGGAGTAACTCAGCGGGATAGAGATGCTTTCTGAAGAAGAAGAGCATATTTTGGCCTACTGCTGCACCTATTGTCTATGTCTATGTCTCTATATATGATCTCTGGAGACAGCTAACTGAAGTTCATACTCACCAGTAATGACTTGAAGGCTCTCTTCTCCGTTAAACGGAATAAATAATCTGTCGTTGTCACCTTGATGTGTTTCACTTCAACATTGTACCTGTCAGCATATGTTAGCAATCTGTTATCCAAAAATCTGCTGCATTTATTGTACGTAAAACCATTAAACATGCGTTAATTCAATTGCTTCTAGTTGTTCAAATATGATTTAAACTCTAGATAAACACAAAATGCTGGAGTAACTCAGTGGGACAGGCAGCAGCTCTGGAGAGAAGGAATGGGTGATGTTTCAGGTCGAGACCATTCTTCAAACTCTTAGGTACACAAAAATGCTGGAGAAACTCAGCGGGTGCAGCAGCAAATCTTACTATTTCTAATTCTTCAGGCATAGAATGACCCCGACACAAAATGCCATCTCTCCATGTTCTCCAGAGATGCTGCCTGATCCACTGAGTTAATCCAGCATTTTGTGACCCATCCCATCCAACCCTCATCCGAGTCAGCACTCACACCCTTCAACTTTTTAATAACTTTCAGGCCCCCATTGACTCATCAAAAAGCAAAAGTCTGAAGAAGGGTCCCAACCCAAAATATCACCTATCCATGTTTTCCAGAGGTGCTGCCTGACCCACTGAGTTATTCCAGCACCTTGTGTCAAGAGAGAGTTAGATATAGGTTTTAGGGCTAATGGAATTAAGGCCTGTATCTCTAAACTAAATTATAAACACAGACAATAGGTGCAGGAGTAGGCCATTCGTCCCTTCGAGCCAGCACCGCCATTCAATATGATCATGGCTGATCATCTAAAATCACTTCCCTGTTCCTTGCTTTCTCCCCGTATCCCTTGATTCCGTTAGCCGCTTAGAACTCTATCTAAAGGCCCTGTCCCACTTTCCCGAGTTGCTCACAACTCTCCCGAGTTTTCCCCTTGATTCGAACTCGGCGAATGTCGGTAGCGAGTCCATGGGAGGGCGTAGATATTTTGTAGCGGCACGTAATGCCAGCTGTAGGTACTCGGGGCATCAGGTAAGTCGGGACGTTTTTTCAGCATGTTGAAAAATGTCCACGAGTTAAACAAATACCTACGAACGGCTATTACAGGTACCGTAATTCTCCGAGTTCGAATCAAGGGGAAAACTCAGGAGAGTTCGTGAATAACTCGGGAAAGTGGAACAGGGGCTTAACTCTCTCTTGAAACCGTCCAGTGAATTGGCCTCCACTGCCTTCTGTGGCAGAGAATTCCACAGACTCAATATGAACTTCAATATGATCATGGCTGATCATCTAAAATCAGTAGCCCGTTCCTGCTTTCTCCCCATATTCATATAACCATATAACCATATAACAATTACAGCACGGAAACAGGCCATCTCGGCCCTACAAGTCCGTGCCGAACAAATTTTTTTTTCCCCTTAGTCCCACCTGCCTGCACTCATACCATAACCCTCCATTCCCTTCTCATCCATATGCCTATCCAATTTATTTTTAAATGATACCAATGAACCTGCCTCCACCACTTCCACTGGAAGCTCATTCCACACCGCTACCACTCTCTGAGTAAAGAAGTTCCCCCTCATATTACCCCTAAACTTCTGTCCCTTAATTCTGAAGTCATGTCCTCTTGTTTGAATCTTCCCTATTCTCAAAGGGAAAAGCTTGTCCACATCAACTCTGTCTATCCCTCTCATCATTTTAAAGACCTCTATCAGGTCCCCCCTTAACCTTCTGCGCTCCAGAGAATAAAGACCTAACTTATTCTACCTATCTCTGTAACTTAGTTGTTGAAACCCAGGCAACATTCTAGTAAATTCCTTGATTGTGTTAATCCCTTAGTGTTAACCCCTTAGATTGTGTTAACCCCTTAGAGCTCTATCTAACTCTCCTTTGAAACCATCCAGTGAATTGGCCTCCACTGCCTTCTGTGGCAGAGAATTCCACAGATTGACAACTCTAAATTAAATGACTCCATGATGATAAACAGGATTCATTACTTGATACTGATTGCAAACTCCCCGGCATCTTTCACTCGTTGCCGCACCAGGTAGGTCCCATCCGAGCGGCTGTTTAGCATTGTTTCTGCCTGACAACGTTCCAATGGGCCGACATACCTACAGGACAGAAACCACATGGTTAATGTGGACAAACCTCTGTTTTGCCCCATTGTGATGGAGGCTGCAAATCAGTTATAAACAACCACAGGAGCAGAATGAAGTCTACTCCGCTATTCAATCATGTCTGATCTATCTCTCCCTCTCAACCCCATTCTCCTGCCTTCTCCTCACATCTCCTGACACCCGTACTAATCAAGAATCTATCAATCTCCGCCTTTAAAATATCCACTGACTTGGCCTCCACAGCCGTTTGTGGCAATGAATTCCACAGATTCACCACCCTCTGGCTGAAGAAATTCCTCCTCATCTCCTTTCTAATGCCCCTGTCCCACTTAGGAAACCTGAACGGAAACCTCTGGATACTTTGCGTCCCACCCAAGGTTTCCGTGTGGTTCCCGGAGGTTGCAGGTAGTGGAAGCAGGTAGGGAGACTGACAAAAACCTCCGAGAACTGCACGGAAACCTTTGGTGGGGCGCAAAGTCTCCAGAGGTTTCCGTTCAAGTTTCCTAAGTGGGACAGGGGCATTAAGGTAACAACCTTTAATTCTGAGGCTATGGCCACTGGATCTATTCTAGACTCTCCCACTAGTGGAAACATTCTCCACACATCCACTTTATCCAGAACTTTCACTATTCTGCACGTTTCAGTGAGGTCCCAACTCATCCTTCTAAACTCCAGCGAGTGCAGGCCCAGTGCCGTCAAACGCTCATCTATGCTAACCCAATCATTCCTGGGATCATTCTTGTAAACCTCCTCTGGACCCTGTTTAATGCCAGCACATCCTTCCTCCGATATGGTGCCTAGAACTGCTTACAATACACCAGAGACAGTCTGACCAGTGCCTTATAAATCCTCGGCATTACATCCCTGCTCTTATATTCTAATCCTCCATAAATAAATGCATTTTATATCGCATTTTATAACTAGTGTTTCACTACAATTTCCCAGTGCAACATTGCACACCACTAACGTAGCAATCCCAGAACAGTTTCATTCAAAGATCGTAGAGGGATCTATGTTTCATTCAGTAAAATGTAATTAACTTACCAGGAATAGGAGGAATAGTCTTTCACAAGTGCCTGCAAAACACAAAGTACATTGAAAAATATGTAACTCTAAACTGTGTCTCTAAACTAAACTAAACATGCGTACTATTTTTATTTTTTAAATACTTTTATCCAGATGGTTACTGATTTTCTTTGCTTTATAAAAAGTTTTCATGATCATATTGAATGGCCGAATGGCCAACTCCTGCACCTATTTTCTATGTTTCTATGTTTCTTTGTTTAAAGAGATACAGCACGGAAACAGGTCCTTCAGCCGGCTGAGTCCATGCAAATCATTGGTCACCAGATCACAGTGGTTCGATGTTGTCCCACTTTCTCGTCCACTCCCTGTACGGGGACATCTTCACAAGAGGCCAATGAATATATGAGCCTGCAGGCCTTTGACAATAGACCATAGACAATAGGTGCAGGAGTAGGCCATTCGGCCCTTCAAGCCAGCACCGCCATTCAATGTGACCATGGCTGATCATCCCCAATCAGTACCCCGTTCCTGCCTTCTCCCCATATCCCCAGACTCCGCTATTTTTAAGAGCCCTATCTAGCTCTCTCTTGAAAGCATCCAGAGAACTGGCCTCCACCTCCTCTGAGGCAGAGAATTCCACAGACTCACAACTCTCTGTGAGAAATAGTGTTTCCTCATCTCCGTTCTAAATGGCTTACTCCTTATTCTTGAACCGTGGCCCCTGGTTCTGGACTTCCCCTTGGGAGATGGGAGTCACGGGAACACTGTGCAAACTCCACACAGACAGCACCCGGGTCCCTGGCATTTCTTCAACAGTAATACACACAAACAAAGATCTCCTACTTACGCAAACAAAGGGTTTTACTTTGGTGCATGGAAACCAACCAATGTCATTGGTAGATGTGCTTCTTCCCTGAAAGAAAGTGCAGTGAGTAGCATTAGTATCACCAATGAGGCTTTACAGAGAATTAACCTACAAACCTGTACGCCTTTGGAGTGTGGGGGGAAACTGGAGATCCCGGAGAAAATCCACGCAGGTCACGGGGAGAACGTACAAACTCGGCCCGACTCCGGTAGGAGGGGGCCGACTCTGGTGTCCACGCCGCTGAGGACGTCCCGCAGCCCCGACGTCGGACTGGTATCATCCCGGCGAGCGGTCCTGGACATCGGGCCGCCCGTAGCTGCAACTGCGGAGGGCTTGGGGAGACCCTGACCACGGGGAACAGTGGAGGAAGAGACTGACTTTGGTGCCTTCCCACACAGTGGGAAACTTTGGTTCTGCTGTGTGGGGATGTTTTGTGTTGAATTCTATAGTGTGTTGAGTCCTGTTTATTTTTATTGTATGGCTGTATGGGAATTCATTTCACTGTGCCATCTGGCACACGTGACAATTAAATTTATCTTGTATCTTGTATCTTGTAACTCTGCACAGACAGCACCTGCGTCAGGAATAATCCCAGGTATCTGGCGCTGTAAGGCAGCAACTCTACCGCTGCGCCACCGTGCTGCATTAGTGTAGAGGCGACATTAGCGTCATGTCCAGATTGAATCCTAGCGAGGTATCTGGGTTACTAAAATGTCCCCGGCAACATCCAGGAAAGATTGAGCCAAGCTTACCTCCCACCACTGTTGATCCACCTCTGCTTTGGTGAGCTCAATGATATCGCCCAGTTGCAGCTTCAGTGCTGGTCCAAAGGCCACTGGCGGTGGGGGAACCCCGTAATACTCCTGGCAAACCTCTGTCTTGGGCAGACCTGGGAAAGGTCAAGGAAAAAGGGAGCGGGAACAAAAGACTAAGTCAGTTGACTGTCGGTAATGGGATTTGTCCAGTTACCATCTTCATCCAACCTGTCCACTCACACTCCAATATCATGGACACAACAGACTGAAGAAGGGTCTCGACCCAAAACGTCACCCATTCCTTCTCCTCCAGAGATGCTGCCTGTCCCGCTGAGTTACTCCAGCATTTTGTGTCTATCTTTGGTGTATCTGTAGTTCCTTCCTACTCATTTTGTCTAACCCAATCTAAACTAGACGATCATACAATCATATACTTTACTTTAGAGATACAGTGTGGAAACAGGCCATTCGGCCCACAGTCAGCACCTACTAGCGATCATCCTGTTCACTAGTCTATACAGCCTGTACCTAGTGTGTAGAATATCTACTATGCTACACATTAGGGACAATTGACAATCTTTACTGAAACCAATTCACCTGCAAACCTGCACATCTTTGGAGGAAACCGGAACACCTGGGGAAAGCCCACATGGTCACAGGGAGAAGGTACAAACTCCGTACAGACAGCACCCGTAGTCAGGATTGAACCCCGGTCTCTGACACTGTGAGGCAGCAACTCTACCGCTGCACCATTGTGGCAGCCCTCAGCCAGAGTCTTCACAACCCCCCCCCGATCCCCCATTAGTACCTTTCGTCCACTGTGACTGACGTCACTCGAGATGGAATAAGAAACTGCCTGTATTTCAGTCCAAACAAAATACTTACTTCTTCCACGTGCTCGGGTCGGGGTAGTTCGACTGATTTTACTCTGCAATAGGAAAATATGGTATAAAGCTGAGGGTTTGTGTCAATTTTAATTCTTTCAAAAAACATTGCTATTTTGCCATATTTACATAGAAACATAGAAACATTAGGTGCAGGAGTAGGCCATTCGGCCCTTCGAGCCTGCACCGCCATTCAATATGATCATGGCTGATCATCCAACTCAGTATCCCGTACCTGCCTTCTCTCCATACCCCCTGATCCCCTTAGCCACAAGGGCCAAATCTAACTCCCTCTTAAATATAGCCAATGAACTGGGGAGCACACACACATTGTGTGGCCTCAACTACCCTATTTACTGGGCTGACTGTTTCTGGGTTTGGAACGCATTTCATCATTTACAGGTGCCCTCCCCTAAATCCATCATTTACAGGTGCCCACCCCTAAATCCATCATTTACAGGTGCCCTCCCCTAAATCCATCATGCCCACCCCTAAATCCACAGGTGCCCTCCCCTAAATCCACCATTTACAGGTGCCCACCCCTAAATCCATCATTTACAGGTGCTCACCCCTAAATCCACCACTTACAGGTGCCCACCCCTAAATCTGTACTAGAATTAACTACTTAACCCGATTTTACAATTTGTGTTTCGAAATAATAAAGCAAATGATTAATTCGCAAGTACCTTAGTCAATGTCGAAGATCCTGAATCTGTGAATAAATTATAATCAGATTTAAGGTAGGAAATTTATTACAGAAATATTATTCAGCCAATCCTCAATACACTCCAATGCAATGACTGGCAATGACTGATGTTGATTGTGTGGTGTATAGACAGGTTCACCGTCCTAGTAGGATCTTTCTTCCTCACCCTATGACCCCCCAATGTGTAACCTCCCAATGTGTGTGTGTGACCCCCAATGTGTGTGTGTGTGACCCCCAATGTATGTGTGTGTGTGTGTGTGTGTGTGTGTGTGTGTGTGTGTGTGTGTGTGTGTGTGTGTGTGTGTGTGTGTGTGTGTGTGTGTGTGTGTGTGTGTGTGTGTGTGTGACCCACAATGTGTGTGTGTGTGTGTGTGTGTGTGTGTGTGTGCACGTATGTGTGTATGTGTGTGTATGTGAGTGTGTGTGTAGCAATGGTTGTGTGTCAATGTGTGTGTGTGTGTGTGTGTGTGTGTGTGTGTGTGTGTGTGTGTGTGTGTGTGTGTGGACCCACAATGTGTGTGTGTGTGTGTGTGTGTGTGTGTGTGTGTGTGTGTGTGTGTGTGTGTGTGTGTGTGTGTGTGTGTGTGTGTGTGTGTGTGTGTGTGTGTGTGTGTGTGTGTGTGTGTGTGTGTGTGTGTGTGACCCACAATGTGTGTGTGTGTGTGTGTGTGTGTGTGTGTGTGTGTGTGTGTGTGTGTGTATGTGTGTGTGTGTGTGTGGGTGTGTGTGTGTGTGTGTGTGTGTGTGTGTGTGTGTGTGTGTGTGTGTGACCCACTGCCACATCTGGATTTGGCCGTGTCACTGCCCTCCAGTGTAAGTGTCTGAGAGTGTCCGTGTGTGACCCACCTCCACATGCCTGGATATTTGTGTGTGTGTGTGTGTGTGTGACCCTAATACGGAAGTGTGTGTGTGTGTGTGACACGGGGTGCAGTAGTGTGTGTGTGTGTGTAACACGGTGTACAAGAGTGTGTGTGAGGGTGGCTAGGGGGGGGTGTGTGTGTGTGTGTGTGGGACCCACAACAATGTGTGTGTGTGTGTGTGTGTGTGTGTGTGTGTGTGTGACCCACAATGTGTGTGTGTGTGTGGGACCCACAATGTGTGTGTGTGTGTGTGTGTGTGTGTGTGTGGGGACCCACAATGTGTGTGTGTGTGTGTGTGTGTGTGTGTGTGTGTGTGTGTGTGTGTGTGTGTGTGTGTGTGTGTGTGTGTGTGTGTGTGTGTGTGTGTGTGTGGGACCCACAATGTGTGTGTGTGTGTGTGTGTGTGTGTGTGTGTGGGACCCACAATGTGTGTGTGTGTGTGTGTGTGTGTGTGTGTGTGTGTGTGTGTGTGTGTGTGTGTGTGTGTGTGTGTGTGTGTGTGTGTGTGTGTGGGACCCACAATGTGTGTGTGTGTGTGTGGGACACACAATGTGTGTGTGCTCCCCAATGTTGTCTGCTGGTCGGTGTGGGCAAGTTGGGCCGAAGGGCCTGTTTCCAGGCTGAGTGACTATACAACTCTCTGATTCTATGGGCACACACTAGTTCCCCATCAGTGCACATGGCATCTTGAACCACCCTGACACTGCACTCTCCCAGACTGACCCACACACACATACACATAGGCAGAGATGAATCACAGGGCTCACCTTGCTTACCACATGGAGGTACCCTTCCTAAGCATTCTTTATGGGCTGCAGACTTGCAGCGGTTACAGCGATAGCCCTGGAAAAAGGTGCCCCTGTAGAGTGGCAGAGAAGAGCACAATGAATGATTTGGGTTGGCTTTCCTTTGTATCAAATCTTGACCAGATCAACCAATCAAGGCGGCAGCGGGTGGAGATGCTGCCTTACAGCAGCAGAGACCCAGGTTCGATCCTGACTACGGGTGCTGGCTGTAAGGACCATATGGGTCTTAAGGTAGACACAAAATACTGGAGTAACTCAGCGGGACAGGCAGCATCTCTGGAGAGAAGGGATGGGTGATGTTTCTGGTCGAGACCCTTCTTCAGAATGAAGAAGTCTGGAAACTCGTTTAATATTTGCTTATCCCCAAATTTACTCTACAAATAAATTTTCAGCTCCCGAGGCCGTGACGTTTGGAAATCCCTCTATGAAATTCTCCCAAATTTTAGAGGTGCTATGATTGATGGATTAAAAGTTACAGTATGGAAATGGGCCATTCAGCCCCTCCCTCCCGAGGCCATAGCAACCACCGATCACCCGATCACATGAGTGCGATGTTATTTCATCACCCATCACTCTCCAGAGATGCTGCCTCTCCCACTTTGTGTGTGTCTATCTGCAGTTCCTTCCTGCACCCTTCATATGGGTCTGATCTGAGATGAAGAGCGCTAACCTGTAGTTACAGTGATCTCCTGCAGGTGGCAGGCACGAGCTGTGACATCGTCCACAGGAGTAAGTGAAGCACAAAAGGACTCAGAGTGCTGGAGTAACACAGCGGGTCAGGCAGCATCTCTGGAGAACATGGATGGATGACAGCTTCTTGTGTCTATCTTTGGTGTAAACCTGCAGATCCTCCCTCCACACTAGTTCTGTTATTCCACTTTCTCATCCAATTCCTACACACCTGGGGAAATTTACAGAGGTTCCTAATTCATAAGATCATAAGGTCATACGTGATGGGAGTAGAATTAGGCCATTCGGCCCATCAAGTCTACTCCAACATTCGATCATGGCTGATCTATCTCTCCCTCCTAACCCCATTCTCCTGCCCAATATATCCACTGTCTTTGCCTCCACAGCCTCCCGTGGCAAATAATTCCACAGATTCACCACAAATTAAACCTCCAAATCTGCACGTCTTTGGGATGTGGGAGGAATCCCATGCAGTCGCCGGGAGAACATGCAACTCAAGACTGTGCCCAAGGTCAGGATCGAACCACTCTCTCTAGCTCCATGAGACAATAGCAGTACCAGCTGCTCCAGTGCGCTGCCCTCGGGCCTTGAATGCTACCTTAAGGGCCTGTCCCACTTGGGCGTAAATTTGCGCTTAGTTTACGTGACATCATTTAAGCGTCACGACGCCCAACGCGCGCATTGTGACGCGAACGTGATGCGCGTATGGCGGCGGTAACGTAGGCAGTGATGCGCGCCGCCCCAAGATTTTGGGTGGGGGGTGGGGGGGGGGGGGAAGGTTCCCACCAGAAAAATCACACACATACTAATTTCACTACTATTTTGGGTTCCCAAGTTACGGTATGCACTGAGCACATCAGGAAGGTCTCCTGCCTGCCTGCCTAATCTGGAGGCTATTTATCTGCTGAATTGTCACAATTTTTCTATAATTATGTCATGAATTGCTGCAGCAGCACCCACAGTGCGATATTTAAGGATTTACCAGAAATATGCAAATATATCTTGGTTTCTTGAAAGATCTCACATATTTGTGCAAAGTCTACGCGAGTTTCACTTCTGCCATTTCACCCCCAATGTCACTTGTGTAGGGAAGGAACTGCAGATGCTGGTTTAAACCGAAGATAGACACAAAAAACTTGGAGTAAACTCAGCAGGACAGGCAGCATCTCTGGAGAGAAGGATTGGGCGTAACTTATTATGGGGCCAACAAATCTACTTCATCTGAGACCAAAATGTCTGTGACCAAAAAATCAACTTCAGGGCAAAGTCAGACATAATATCGAAACCAACACGGACTTTCAGCACTTGCGTTCAATACAGCTAATGGTGGTGGAAATAGATGATAGCACCGTTTAGATGGACACATGGATATGCTGGGATATTTCATACGGCGAGCTGTTTTGGAAGCATGGAGCGATACAGCGTGGAAACAGGCCCTTCGGCCCAACTTACTCAACTTGCATCTTAGTCTAGTTTAGTTTGGATGCGCTGGCATTGAAGAGGGTCCAGAGGAGGTGTACGCGAATAATTCTACGGATAATTAGGTTAATGTATGAGATGCATTTGATGGCTCTGGGCCTGTAGGCTAGAATTGGTCTTGCAACTAAACTCCAGTTTAGTTTAACCAACCTGATCTCCAGGTGGCTCAACAGTTCAACTCCCCCTCCCATTCCGAATCCGACCTTTCTGTCCCGAGCCTCCTCCATGGCCAGAGTGAGCCACACCGCAAATTGGAGGAGCAGCACCTCATATTCCGCTTGGATAGTTTACACCCCAGCGGTATGAACATTGACTTCCAATTTCAGGTAGTCCTTGCTTTCTCCCTCTTTCCCCTCCCCTTCCCAGCTCTCCCACAGCCCCCTGTCTCCGCCTCTTCCTTTCTTCTTCCCGTCCCCCCACTACCCCCACATTACTCTGAAGAAGGGTCTTGACCAGAAACGCCACCTATTCCTTCGCTCCACAGACATTGCCTCACCCGCTGATTTTCTCCAGCATTTTTGTCTACCTTTTTCCAGCATCTGCAGTTCTTTCTTAAACATCTGGTTAAGTTTAGCTTAGTTTAGTTTATTTTCATGTGTACCGAAGTACTGTGTCTTACAAGTTCCAAGGCAACTGAACCATTCTATCAACAACTAAGGGCAGCATGGTGGCATAGAAACATAGAAAACAGGTGCAGGAGTAGGCCATTCGGCCCATCGAGCCTGCACCGCCATTCGATATGATCATTGCTGATCATCCAACTCAGTATCCCATCCCTGCCTTCTCTCCATACCCCCTGATCCCTTTAGCCACAAGGGCCACATCTAACTCCCTCTTAAATATAGCCAATGAACTGTGGCCTCAACTACCTTCTGTGGCAGAGAATTCCACAGATTCACCACTCTCTGTGTAAAAAATGATTTTCTCATCTCGGTCCTAAAAGACTTCCCTCTTATCCTTAAACTGTGACCCCTTGTTCTGGACTTCTCCAACATCGGGAATAATCTTCCTGCATCTAGCCTGTCCAACCCCTTAAGAACTTTGGTAGAGTTGCTGCCTTACAGCATTTACCGAGTCCCGCTTTCGATAACATAGAACTAATCTCCATTCGGGGACCAATCTGGTTTGATTGTTCCCAATGACTTATATTTGGCGCTCTTAAATAAAGTCTTGATTGCCTTTCCCGATCTTTGTTTAGTTCAGTTTGGTTTATTGTCACATGTACTGAGGTACAGTGACAAGCTTTTGTTGTATGCTATCCAGTCAACAGAAAGACAATACATGATTACAATCGAGCCATTTACAGTGTATGGATACACGATAAGGGAATAACGTTTAGTGCAAGGTAAAGCCTTGTGTTGTGTTTTAAAGTTTACATTAACACTGACCCAGCACCTGAGCACTGTGGAGAAACATAGAGATGTGGCCATTCTTGGCCAAACAGCTCACAGAACCATGGGTGGGCAACAATACCTGAGTAACATCCGGCAGGCTTTGCAGGTAGATGATTCTTCGAATGAGTGCATCACGAACTCATGGTTGTTCGCCGTTCCATTCTCCGGAAAGATGTTCGACCTGTAAGCCATTTTCATGTCCATAAGTTCAAGGAGAAGAATTGGGCCATTCGGCCCATCGAGTCTACTCTGCCATTCAATTCCATTCTATTCTACATTTTCCTTGATCTCCATTACCTTTGTCCTGTTTTCACACCTTATACTTCCTTATCTATACTCTTCCTTATCTATGCGTTACCCACTCTGCTGATATCAGTCTGAGGAAGGGTCTCGATCCAAAGCGTCACCCATTCTTTCTCTCCAGAGATGATGCCTGTCCCACTGAGTTACTCCAACATTTTGTGTCAATCTTCGCAGTTCAATCATGGCTAATCTATCTCTCCCTCTCTCCCCATTCTCCTGCCTTCTCCACATAACCCCTGCCACCCATACTAATAAATCCGTATGTTGGAAGGAACTGGTTTAAACTGAAGATAGACACAGAAGGAAGGGGTGACGTTTCGGTTCGAGACTGAAGAAGGGTCTCGACACAAAACGTCACCCATTCCTTGTCTCCAGAGATGCTGCCTGTCCCGCTGAGTTACTCCAGCATTGTGTGTCCACATCAGTCCCACTACTGCGCTCCTACAGTGAAGTACTTGCTTTGCAATAAAGTATCATAGAGTCATTGACCCACTTCAATGTTAAACTTACAAAGCCATCTCAAACTGCTCCAGCCACTTTTTCTTCAGCTCCCTCGTCTTGAAGAAGAACTCGTAGCCATGTTGTCCGTGGGTGTCAATGAGGAGGAACATATGGCTCCACTAGTTGGGGGCAGAGACGAGAGATAGAACATCAGTAATTCTAGGAAGACCACCATCTAATGTACCACAGGTTTGAACCAAGACCCCCTCATCACACACAGAACACACACACTCACACTCACACTCAGATTAATTGGTTAAAAATGTAAACAATTGTCCATAGGATAGGTAGGCTGGTGTTAGTGGGCGGGGATCGCTGGTTGGCATGGACTCGGTGGGCCAAATGGCCTGTTTCCACGCTGTGTCTAAACTAAACTAAACTGAACTCCACTGAACTGGACTGAAATAAACCAAACCAAACCGAACACACACACTCACACTCACACACACACACACACACTCATTCACACACACACACACACACACACACACACACACACACACACATTCACACACACACACACACACACACACACACACACACATTCACACACACACACACACACACACACACACACACACACACACACTCACACACCACACACACACGCACACACACACACGCACACACACATACACATATTCTCACACACACACACACACACACACACTCACACTCACACACACACACACACACACACACACACACACACACACACACACACACACACACACACACACACACACACACACACACACACACACACACACACACACACACACACACACACACACACACACACACACACACACACACACACACAACACACACACACACACACACACACACACACCAACATTACAGCAAGCCTATTAACCGACAGACCTGACCTTCATTGAAATGTTGAAGGAAACTGGAGCTCCCGGAGAAAACCCACGTGGTCGCAGGGAGAACATACAAACACTGTACAGACAGCGCCCGTAGTCAGGATCGAACCAGCGTCTCTGAAGCGAGCAACTCTACCGCTGCCCCACTGTGCACTGAGTTAACACAGGAGGGATGAAAGTTTCACGCACTACATACAGGCTTTACCTTTTTGGTTTCTTTACTTCCAATTGGGTCATTCCTTATCTGGAAGAACGGTAGGTCGATAATTTCCTTCATTTCATAGTTCTCCCCTTTGTGTTTGCATATGACAACAGCTTTATCGAACAGGAATACGTACCTGCTATAAAAGGAATAGTTTAGTTAGTTTAGAGATACTGCGTAGAAACATGCCCTTCGGCCCACCGAGTCCGCATCGACCAGCGATCCCCGCACACTTATACCCCTGTCCCACTTAGGAAACCTGAACGGAAACCTGTGGAGACTTTGCGCCCCACCCAAGGTTTCCGTGCGGTTCCCGGAGGTTGCCGGAGGTTGCCGGAGGTAGCAGGTAGTGGAAGCAGGTAGGGAGACTGACAAAAACCTCCGGGAACCTCTGGGAACCGCACAGAAACCTTGGGTGGGGCGCAAAGTCTCCAGAGGTTTCCGTGCAGGTTTCCTAAGTGGGACAGGGGCATTAACACTATCCTACACACACACTAGGGACAATTTACAATTTTACCAAGGCTAATTAACCTACAAACCTGTATGTCTTTGGAATGTGGAAGGAAACCAGAGCTCCCAGAGAAAACCCACGCAGGTCACGGGGAGGAGAACGTAAAAACTCCGTACAGACAGCACCCGTAGTCAGGATCGAACCCGGGTCTCTGGCGCTGTAAGACAGCAACTCTACTGCTGCACAGTGCTGGCCCAAAAAGTTAAGGGATACAATATGGAAACATGATTTCGACCCAGTGAGTCCATGATGGTCATTGATCACCCACACACTAGTTCCATGTTATCCCACGTTTGTACCCTATACACAGGCAGAACGTGCAAACTCCGTACAGACAGCACCCGCAGTTAGGATCAAACCTAGGTCTCTGGCACTGTGAGACAGCAACTCTACCGCTGCGCCACTGTGCTGTCTTCGTGAATGTTTACTGAATCACCATCCTCTCCAAGCCAGAGAATTCAGTCTGAAGAAGGGTCTCAACCCGAATCGTTGCCTATTTCCTTCGCTCCATAGATGCTGAGTTTCTCACCCACTGAGTTTCTCCAGCATTTTTGTCTACCTTAGAGAATTCCAAAGGTTTATAACCTTTGGAATCAAAAGATTAAATTTCTCCTGATTTCTATAAAGTGGATCACCCTTAAAACCCTGTCCCACTTTCATGACCTAATTCACGACCTCAGTCGAGTTTGCCCTTGACTCACACTCACAGCACATTCGTCATGAGGTCGTAGCAGGTCGTGATGCTGGTCGTAGGCATCAAGTAGGTCGGGGCGTTTTTTTCAACATGATGAAAAATGTCCACGAGTGAAAAAGGTCGTGAATTAGGTTGTGAATGTGGGACAGGCCCTTTAATCATCATTGAAAAATCCATCTACATTCAATGATGCATTTCTGAGAAATGGTAACTTGGAGAGGAGTGTGTGGGGTGATCTTACAGAGGTATCTCAGCACTGAAGGTGTTACTGGACCAACAATATGGTCAGTAATACTCTAGACTCTGAGGTGCGGACATACAGTGTCAGAGTTTACAATAATGAGGATATTCAAAGCCGCAGAGGGATTTGAAAGCAGGAATGAATGGGGATTTTAAAATAAAATCAGAAAGTGTCGGAAAAAGTTCGGCAGGCCAGGTAACATAGAGGGGAAGAAAAACAGCTCACATTTCAGTTCCAGAAACACAGTCACTTTTCCAGTGTCTGCATAGGGTCATAGAGTCTTACAGTGTGGAAATAGGTTCATCGGCCCAACTCGCCAACACCAACCAACACTAGTCCCACCCGCCCACGTTTGGTCCATATCCCACTAAACCTGTCCCATCCATGTACCTGTCTAAATGTTTCTTATCTCTGAATGGGCTCGCCCCGCCTTACCTCTCTGAGCTGCTCCACCCCTACGCTCCTGCCTCAGGTCAGCTGGTCAGCTGCTCCTGGAGGTACCGAGGTCTAGTCGGAGGCTCAGAGGGGATAGAGCCTTCTCTGTTGCTGCTCCAGCACTCTGGAACACCCTGCCGTTGCACATCAGACAGCCCCCCTCACTGTCCATCTTCAAATCCAGTGTTAAAACACATTTGTACTCCCTGGCTTTTGACCATGTCTGAGGCTTTGCTTCTGTTTGTGGTGTTTTTGATGTTTCTTTATTTTACATGTCTTTTCCTACTATTTCTTTTGATTGTTATTTTTGGTGTGTATTAACTTTTTTGTCAATGATTAGTGATGTACAGCACTTTGTTGCAGCTATGTTTGTTTTTAAAGTGCTCTATAAATAAAATTATTATTATTATTATTATTATATTATTATTATTATTATTATTATACCTCTACCGCTGCGCCACTTACCTATCCAGCTTAGAGCGTTTTTCCACAGTCATTAAACGGACTTCACCATCCATCTTTGGGCGTCCGTAGTTGGCCAAGGATTGGTTCTAGGTTGAAATTAATTCAGTTTAGTTTAGATGGATACAACGTGCTTGAGTAACTCAGCGGGTCAGGCAGCATCTCGGGAGAAAAAGGAATGGGTGGCGTTTCTGGTCGGGAGGTTTAATTTAGTTTAGTTCATGGTACAGTGAAAAGCTTTTAGTTGCGTGCTAACCAGTCAGTCTCGCCGTTGGATTGCAACCTTGTCGTGGTCGGGGAGCGTGTGTGTCTCAGTGACCCCTAGAGCTATGCCAGCGGGAGATTCCTCTCCTGTTAGGGTCTCCCATGCTGGAGAGGTCGAAGGGTAGAGGCGAGACCAGGAGCGATCCACTGGTCCTCCAGGTTGGAGGTTGAGCACAGGGCTAACAACCCTGCCTCGTAAAACAAATACGTAGACATAGACAACAAGACCTACACCAAACCCAAACCAACTAGGAGCAGACGAGGGCATTCGATCCAATTTGTGATCCCAGCTACAAAGACAGATGTATACAGCAATTCGTTCTTCCCCCGCACACACAATTAAAGCATGGAATAATCTCCACCCAACTATAGTTACCCGACCAGATGCAAGTAGCTCTTTCTTCCCAATAACCCTTTCTGGCTTAAGTCCTCCCTCCACCACCTCCAGTTTAAATTCCATTTGGAATATTTTGGAGGACCAAGAAACCAAGAACCAAGAAAAAATATGTTACGGAACCAGCAACTGAAGGAATCAACTACTGAGTGGAGGACATGCGTTGCTGCTCTACATGCCAGGAGGCATAATATGCAGTAAGTAAGTAAGTAAGTAAGTCACCAGTCAATGGAAAGACTATACATGATTACAATTGAGCCGTCCACAGTATACAGACACCATGCTAAAGGGAATAATGTGTAGTGCAAGTTAAACTCCAGCAAAGTCCAATTAAAGATAGTCCGATGGTCTCGATGTTCCCGATGTTAGGGAAGTCCAGGACAAGGGGTCGCAGCTTAAGGATAAGGGGGAAATCCTTTAAAACTGAGATGAGAAGAACTTTTTTCACACAGAGAGTGGTGAATCTCTGGAACTCTTTGCCACAGAGGGTAGTTTAGGCCACTTCAATGGCTATATTTAAGAGGGAGTTAGTGTGGCCCTTGTGGCTGAAGGGGGTCTGGAGGAAGGCAGGTACAGGATACTGAGTTGGATGATCAGCCAATCATATTGAATGGTGGTGCAGGCTCGAGGGCCGAATGGCCTACTGCAGTTTCTATGTTTCTAAGGAAAATGTGTAGTGCAAGTTAAACTCCAGCAAAGTCCAATTAAAGATAGTCCAATGGTCTCCAATGATGGTAGCTCTGGACCTCTCTCTGGTTGTGGTAGGATGATTCAGTTGCCTGATAACAGCTGGGAAGAAACTGTCTCTGAATCTGAAGGTACACAAAATTGCTGGAGAAACTCAGCGGGTGCAGCAGCATCTATGGAGCGAAGGAAATAGGTGACGTTTCGGGCCGAAACCCTTCTTCAGACTTCTGAATCTGAAGGCGTGTGTTTTCACACTTGGCTGGTGGGAGAGGGGAGAAGAGGCAGTGACTGGAGGGGTGGGTGAGACAATGTAAAACCCTCTGCGAGAAGTGATCGATCCACAAAGTACATCTCGAGCAGCGTGGAAACTCACCAGGTTGTCTATTGAACACTGGAAACTTGTGATCTGCTTGAGAGTTTCATGGTCTCTTTTCACCTCATTCACACACTGGGCTAAATCCTGGGGGAAAAAACGGGAAAACAGTTGAAGGTAAACCAAGAGAGACAGGAGAAACTGCGGATGCTGGAATCTCAAGCTAAAACTCACCCTCATCGAGTCCAAGGCCATTCTCAGATTGTCCTTATCCCTCGCGTCGGTGGTGTGTTTAACTAATTCCTACAGGAAAATACATCAGTGAAATGCAAGGTTGGTATCAATAACGTTTGAGTATCCCTTTCAGGTTTCTTATTCACAGTGAACTAATTGCAAACTCAAGGTACTGGAGTAACTCAGCGGGTCAGGCAGGATCTCTTCCCATCCATGTTCTCCAGAGATGCTGCCTGACCCATATGAGCATAAGACATAGGAGCAGTTTACAATAATGTATCTCTAGTTGGCTCAAACCACTTCTGTTCAACAATCTGCCTATCAGGGAATCTCATTGCCTGAGGTCAGCTGTTGCTGCCCCTGATTAGTCATGCCTTCTTTCACTTCCAGTTTATTTTTCCCCATCCTTCCTACAGGCCGAAGAAGGGTCCCGACCCGAAACGTCACCTATCCATGTTCTCCACAGATGCTGCCTGACCCGCTGAGTTACTCCAGCACTCTGTGAAACGTCACCTATCCATGTTCTCCACAGATGCAGCCTGACCCGCTGAGTTACTCCAGCACTCTGTGAAACGTCACCTATCCATGTTCTCCACAGATGCTGCCTGACCCTCTGAGTTACTCCAGCACTCTGTGAAATCCTTGGAAGGTGTCACCTATCCATATTTTCTCCAAGATGCTGCAGGACCATTGAGTTACAAGCCAGCACTCTGTGAAATGATCGGCACCTATCCATTCCTTCCCCATATCCCCTGACAGATGCTGCCTGACCCTCTGAGGTTACTCTCAGCACTCTGTGAAACGTCACCTATCTTACAAAATTCTCCACAGATGCTGCCTGACCCTTGCTGAGTTACTCCAGCACAAGGGGTCACTATCCTTGAAGGGGTTACCAGTAGGAAAATAACGATGAGAAGAGGTATTTTCACACAGAGAATAGAAACATGGAAAAGGGTAGTTGAGGCCAGTTCATTGGAGTTTAGGCCATTCGGCCCCTTCAAGGGGATCAGCACCACTAAGGCAATATGATCATGAGTTGGATCATCAGCCATGATCAGTACGAATGTTGCCTACCTTCTCCCCGAATCCCTCCTGACTAATGCTATCTTTAAGAGTTCCTGCTTTTTTTCCCCCATATCCCTTGATTCCTTTAGCTGAGTTTCCCAGAGAGCCCTCTGTCAATTTTAACCAGTTTTAACCCTCTGGCAATTCTCACCTGAAGCAAAAGGTGATATTTAAGAACTCGCTGTATTGGCACCATCAACAGGTCTCGAAGAGTGAATTTTCCATTATTGGCTCTTTTTGAGCACTCCTGGAAAACAAAAAGTACTGTCAGTAATTATTCTGGACCCTGAATGAACATCTACGATATGTTGGACTTCAGCTTAGTTGAGAAATACAGCGCGGAAACAGGCCCTTCGGCCCATCTGGTCCTCACTGACCAGTGATCCCCGCACATTAACACTACCCTACACACACACACACTAGGGACAATTTACATTTACACCAAGCCAATTAACCTACTAACCTTCACGTCTTTGAAGTGTGGGAGGAAACCGAAGATCTTGGAGAAAACCCACGCAGGTCACGGGGATAATGTACAAACTACGTATAAACAGCTCCCGTAGTCGGAATTGAACCCGGGTCTCTGGCGCTACAAGCGCTGTAAGGCAGCATCTCTACTAACGGTGCTAATGGTGGTCAAGGCCGCTCTCTAGCTGGCGAAAAGACGATTCAGTTGCTGTACAAACTTTGTGGCGAATTTATGATTCAGTGGCTGGACAAAGGAATTCTTGTTATTGAAATATAAATCTACCTCATTGGAGCCCCTCGGACTATTTTTGATCGGACTTGATTGGCTTTATCGTGCACCAAATGTTATTCCGTTATCATGTATCTGTACACTGTGGACGGCTCGATTGTAATCATGTGTCGTCTTTCCGCTGACTGGTTAGCACGCAGCAAAAGCTTTTCACTGTACCTCAGTACACGTGACAATAAACTAAACTAAACTGAATTAGATTCTCGGGTAAACTCGTTTTGATCAACAATTAATTTTGTCCCAATTAGGGATGACACGGTGGCGCAGCGGTAGAGTTGCTGCCTTACAGCGCTTGCAGCACCGGAGACCCGGGTTCAATCCCGACTACGGGTGCTGTCTGTACGGAGTTTGTACGTTCTCCCCATGACCGCGTGGGTTTTCTCCGCGATATTTGGTTTCCTCCCACACTCCAAAGACTTGTGGGCTAATTAGTTTGGTATAAATGTATAAATTGTTCCTAGTGAGGGATAGTGTTAATGTGCGGGGATCGCTGGTCGGTGTGGACCTGGTGGGCCGAAGGGCCTGTTTCCGCGCTGTGCCTCTAAACCGCTATTGATGAACAGGTTCACACCCAGGATGTGGGTGTGAAGGCTAGCGTTTATTACCTGTCCTCCACTTCAACCAAGAAGGAACATTGACTAGCCACCTTCTTCAACCATTATAATTCATGTGGTAGCAGATTAGAACATCGAGGAGCAGATTGGCCACCTCAGAGGATGTTCAAAGCCAACCACAGATTGTATTCTCAGTCTGAAGAAATGTTTCGGCTCGAAACGTTGCCTATGTCCTTCGCTCCATAGATGCTGCTGCACCAGCTGAGTTTCTCCAGCTTTTTTGGGTACCTTCGATTTTCCAGCATCTGCAGTTCCTTCTTAAACACATTGTATTCTCAGTCTGTTGTCTATGTCAGGCCCAGACTGGCGCAACAAGAGAAGATTTTCTTCCATTAAGGCCAATGATAAACCAAATGCATTTCAACAATTATTCTTATTAGTTTTCAATTTCACATTAGAAGGCTTCGGAAGTTCGGCATGTCCTCACCAACTTCTGCAGATGCGCTGTAGAAAGCATTTTATTAGGATGCATCGCAACTTGGTTTGGGAACAACTCCATCTAAGACCGCAAGAACTCGGCGAGAGTTGTGGACGCAGCCCAGACCATAGCACAAACCTTTAATTCATTCCATCTACACTTAATGCTGCCTTGGCAAAGTCACCAGCATAATTAAGGACCAGTCTCACCCCGGCCACTCTCTCTTCTCCCCTCCCCCATCTGGCAAGAGGTACAGAAGTGTGAAAACGCACACCTCCAGATTCAGGGACAGTTTCTTCCCAGCTGTTATTAGACAACTGAACCATCCTCTCACCAGCTAGAGAGCGGTCCTAACCTCCCATCCACCTCATTTGAGACCTTTGAGCTATCTTTAATAGGACTTTATCGGATTTTATCTTGCAGGAAATGTTATTCCTGCTAATCACACTAGTTCTATGTTCTCCCATCACATTCCCATCCAATCCCTACAAACAAGGGGCAATTTACAGGAGCACCTGGAGGAAACCCACAGCGTCACAGGAGAGTACGTGCAAACTCCGCACAGACAGCACCCGACGTCAGGATCGAACCTGGGTCTGTGGAGCTGTGAGGCGGCGGTTCGACCAGCTGCGCCACCGTGCCGCCAACCTCTGTTGACAGCGGAAAGCAGCGGGGATGGGACGATGTGACCTCTGGTGTTAAACCAAGTCCTGTTTTTGAAGTTACTTCTCTACCCAAGCTGCGAATGCGGGAATGCCGAGAGTGGGAATTTGTGGGGAAGGGCGGATGGGTGGAGAGGGCATCCGTCTATGGGAGGAAATATCACTGAGGCAACAACAGCAAATCTGAAGGGTCCCACCTCCAACTTCAACCGAATGTCTTCTCTTGTGTTGGCAATCCTGTCCAGGTGTTTTGAAGCCGTCTCAAATTGGCTGCAGTATCGCCCATACAGGAGCAACCTTGGGAGAAACAAAAGGCATTGGTCAGCGCTGCCCAGTCTCATTGTCTGTAACTCATTTTCCACCTAGCCCACAGCTGACAATGGCCTGTTTCCTTCATCATCATTACTCTATGTTCTATGTCCCCAATCTCCAGCAATCTCTGCTTGTGGAAGTGTCAAAAAGACTACCCCTATTTTTTGTTAGACTTCCACCACCACAGCGTTGTGGAACAGTGGAAATAGATCTCAGTGACCAACTTAGACTAGCCCATGAAATGTGACACTATTTTCAAATCAGTCTCAAGATTGCAATGAAGAACGCTGCTGTGATAAGCTGTATGGCTCATGTTATTCAACAGCTTTGCTGCCTTACAGCACCAGAGACCCAGGTGTAATCCTGACTGTCTGTATGGAGTTTGCACGTTCTCCCCCTGACCGCGTGGGTTTTGTCCGGGATCTCCGGTTTCCTCCCACATTCCAAAGACGTCCAGGTTTGTAGGTCAATTGGCTTGGTATAAGTGTAAATTGTCCCTAGCGGTTAGGATAGTATTAGTGTGCGGGGATCGCTGGTCGGCGCCGACTCGGTGGGCTGAAGGGCCTGTTTCCACGCTGTATCTCTGAACTAAACTAAACTTCAGACGAAGTAGGGTCTGAAGAAGGGTCTCGACCCGAAACGTCACCCATTCCTTCTCTCCAGAGATGCTGCCTGTCCTGCTGAGTTACTCCAGTGTCTATCTGGGTTAAACCAGCATCTGCAGTTCCTTCCTACACAAAAATAAACCTCATCCCAGCTAACATTGTACTGCTTCATGTCCCCATGGATTTTATTATTCTGGGCTGTCCTATCAATCCATTCTTAATGTGGTAGATGGTAGCAAAGACCACATCTCATCATAGCTTCAAGCCTGATAGGAATGGATTCAGCCCAGCACCACCAAGCAGTCAAACACTCACTTCTTCTTGTAGTTATTGAAGATTTCATAGAGGTTCTGGGCACTGTTCTTTAGCGATGGAAATAGGCAATGAATCGGGCCAAAACCCTAATAAAGACTTGTGCAACCTCATTCAGCGTCTGTGGACTAGATGTCAGACAGGTATCGGTGAGACCAAAGTTAGGCGATAATAATTCGCCGAATAATCCGCTCGGTTTATTTATAGAGCACTTTGAAAAAAAACATAGCACTTCTGCAACAAAGTGCTCCGACATCACTCTGTCCTGGGTCTCCTCCATGTTAAGCGACAGCACCGGAAAAAGGAACAGCACCTCATATTCCGTTAGGGGAGTCTGCACATGTAAAATAACATCGAATTCTCAAAATTTTGTTAGTCCTTGCAGTCTCCTCCCCTTCCTCAGCCCCAGGCATGGTCAAAAGCCAGGGCTACAAATCCTTTGCCCTTTCTTGTAACACTGGATTTGAAGATGGATCAGTGAAGAGGGGGCCCGTCGTTGCCTATTTCCAACGGCAGGGATGCTTCCCCGCTGAGTTCCCAGCTTTTTTGTGTAGCCTTCGATCAGCAGAAGGCTCTATCCCCTTCTTCTTGTAGTTATTGAAGATAGTAGAGGTTCTGGTACTGTTCTTTATGATGCAGCTGAATTTCAGCTGACCTGAGGGTGCACGGGCAGGAGCGTATGGGTGGACACTCAGAGAGGTGTGGTTAGCATGATGATGCTACTCTGTCTGTAGAGTTGAGTTTATTCTTCTGCAATACAGCTCCCTACTCCTCAGCTGACATGAGCATTGCCCGACCTTAAATAACAACTCAGATACCGACCCCGTGACTCGAGCTTCAGAACTATGGTAGATACATTCCAAATACAGCTTGCTTCCAAAATCGAGGTTGCATCAACAATCACAGACTCCAGGGGCAGCGAGCAGCTTACCTCAATGTTTATAAATATATCTTCTAGATCCCGGGGTTCAAGAAATCGTTGCAATGGCTTGTAAAAATGCTGCAAAAACAGAAACAGAGATCCCTGTGAGCTTGTGTACTCTGGGTCAGTCCATTAGATACCGTGGTTACGATCACAGCGAGAGGTTCCATAAGT
>NC_073415.1:7404427-7499427 GCF_028641065.1 Leucoraja erinaceus
ACTCAGCGGGTGAGGCAGCATCTATGGAGCGAAGGAGAAAGGCGACGTTTCGGGTCGAGACCCAAGATGGAAATTTCTTTTCAATGTTTTAAACTCTATAATCTATCTCTCTTCCACCAAGATGCAGCACAGAACGCCACAGGAGATCCATTTGCCCTGTGGCTATCAAACTGTACAATGCCTCACACTTCTGTCATTGGGTAGCCTGACTCTCCTCCCCTCCCCGATCTTTGCACATCCCCAATCCTGGACTTTCCACTCATCAGTTTAATTTCATGTTTCATGCATCTTGCTGAGTTTTATGACCAATTTCTCTCCTTTTTTTTTTAACCAAAAATAATTTAAATATTTACAGTAATATGTAGAGTGCAAAATAAATTGAAATAAGACCCGCTGTCAAAATGCAAGTCAAACAAATATTCTTCAATGCTAATTAAACTATTATAAAACTCTATCACATTCCTTATTAAGGATACATTCCACCCCCCGCGGTGCCCAGCGGTCCCGGAAATCCCCCAAGGCGCCCGTGGACAGCGCATAGTCCCACCCTAACCCCACCCAGGCACGGACATAACCCTGGAATAGGGGCAGGCAGCGGCTCGGGCAGAGCCCTCTTCCGCCTGGCGCTCCAATTTCTCTCCTGGAATAAATATAGTTCTATCGTATCAATAGACAATAAACAATAGGTGCAGGAGTAGGCCATTCGGCTCTTCAGATTCAGATTCAGATTCAGATTCAGATTCAGATTCAATTTTAATTGTCATTGTCAGTGTACAGTACAGAGACAACAAAATGCATTTAGCATCTCCCTGGAAGAGCGACATAGCAAATGATTTGAATAAATAATAATAAGTGTCCGGGGGGGATGGTGATTGGCTCTTCAAGCCAGCACCGCCATTCAATGTGATCATGGCTGATCATCCCCAATCAGTACCCCGTTCCTGCCTTTTCCCCATATCCCCTGACTCCGCTATTTTTAAGAGCCCTATCTAAGCTCTCTCTTGAAAACATCCAGAGAACCGGCCTCCACCGCCCTCTGAGGCAGAGAATTCCACAGACTCACAACTCTCTGTGAGAAAAAGTGTTTCCTCATCCCCGTTCTAAATGGCTTACCCCTTATTCTTAAACTGTGTGGCCCCTGGTACCGTATCATAGACAACAAAACCAACATCCTTGGAACCAAACTAGTGGACTTTTATGACATTCAAGTAAATACACAGTGTACGGGATTCGATAAGGTTCGACTTACCAGATTCCTTTACTTTGTGCTACAGCGGTGTAGGATAAAAAGGATAATGTTTCAATGACCTGAAAAAAAAACAAGAAGAATTAATGGTAGACAAAAGTGCTGGAGAAACTCAGCGGGCGAGGCAGCATCTATGGAGCGAAGGAAATAGACAACGTTTCGGGCCGAAGCCCTTCATCAGAATTAATGAATGGCTTTGACTTATACGGAGGATGTGGTCAAGATGTCAACGAGGGACTCTGTTAAACGACCGCAGAACGATGAGGTGATTGAGTTACGTAGAACTATGAGGTGTAACAAGCGAACACCCAAGGGAAGGACACATGAGGAGGATGTACAGAAGATGATAACACAACTTGTCCAGTCTACCTCAGGGAGGGCATGGACTTCCATCAACAGGTAGACACAAAATGCTGGAGTAACTCAGCGGGTCAGGCAGCATCTCTGGAGAGAAGGCATGGGTCCTGACACGTCACCCATTCCTTCTCTCCAGAGATGCTGCCTGACCCGCTGAGTTACTCCAGCATTTTGTGTCTATCTTCGCTTTAAACCAGCATCTGCATTTCTTTCCCACACACGAGTTCCATCAATGGGCATCTTTGGTTTGTAAGGACTGAGCCTAAGACTCTCTTGAAGTTCTACTGATCACGTGCTGGTTTGGTAATTCAAAGCTCCCAACACAGGCGACTTTTTGTGCCCTAGCCACTGAAAAATCTACAAACTGTTATTACAATCGCTTCACACTCTTAAATCTATATTCCTACAGCAACTATGATCTTATCTGTACACTGTGAATGGATTAATCATGCATTGTCTTTCTGCTGGCTGGTTAGCACACAACAAAAAGATTTTCACTGTACCTCGGTACACGTGACAATAAATTAAGATTCAGATTCAGATTCAGATTCAATTTTAATTGTCAATGTCAGTGCACAGTACAGAGACAACGAAATGCATTTAAACTGCTTTGACCAGCAATCCCCACTCATTAACACTGTCCTACACTAGGGATAACCGTTACATATATACCAAGGCCTACAAACAATACAATACTGTTTATTGTCATTTGAACCTCAAATGAAGTTCAAACGAAATTTGGTTTATCAAAAACCTGCACGTCTTTGGAGTGTGAAAGAAAACCAAAGTTCTCGGAGAAAACCCACGCGGTCATGGGAAGAACATAAAACTCCGTACAGACAAGCACACCATCGCCGGGATCGAACCAAGATCTCGGGCACTGTAAGTGCTGTAAGGCAACAACTCTACCACCTCACCACCATGCCGCCCAACTTGCCGTGCCGACTTGTGGTGTGGTTTTATCTTCCGCCACTTACGGGTATCAAAAGCGCACAGAGTAATAGTGGGCAGAGTGAAAAGTTGCAACCAGCTGATAACGAAAGTCCTTCCATTCATCTTGCACCTGCCATGATATCTGTTCATCCAAAGGCACTCTACAGCAATGAGTCACCATAGTGTCAACTGTGTGTAAATCGGGTGGTCTTAGCAAGGGTTCCTTCACCAGAGTTTGTGGAACGATAATGTCAAGTCTTGGTTATGTTATTACATCCAGTCACAGTGAAACAGGAGGCAAACATTGATTGGCACTTTTAGCACCTTAATAGTGTCATACAACATGGAAACAGGCCCTTGGAATTCGCTACCGTAGAGTGTTACTGAGGTTAGAGTGGATATACAGTAGGTAAAGAAGAAATAGATAATTATTTGAAAGATAAAGGAATTGAGGATTTTGAGTTGACTGTAGAGTCATAGATTGATACAGTGTGGAAACAGGCCCTTCGGCCCAACTTGCCCACACCAGCCAACATGTCCCAGCTACACTAGTCCCACCAGCCAGCGCTTGCTCCACATCCCTCCAAACCTGTCCTATCCATGTACCTATATAACTGTTTCTTAAACATTGCGATAGTCCCAGCCTCAACGACCTTCCTCCAGCAGCTCGTTCCGTACACGCATAATATGACAATAACAAAATTAGTTCACTTTCAAAGGAAAGTAAGTTGGGATTAAAATTCGGTGGCCTGGTTAAATTCATAGGTCATTGGAGCAGAATTAGGCCATTCGGCCCATCAACTCCGCCATTCAATCGTGGCTGACCTATCTTTCCCTCTCAACCCCATTTCCTGCCTTCTCCCCATAACATTTGATCCCCGTACAAATCAAGAATTATGGGAGGAATGTTGATCAGGTGTGTGAAAAAAAATTCATACCTGATACGGCAATGGCTTGAATTCTCTTTTGACCCCAGCGCAGAGCTTAATGTGACTAAAACATAAATGTATGTGGTGTGAAGGGTAACTTTAACCTCATTCTATTGAGCCACATAGCCATGAACAGTACATCAACACTTCCTCACTAGCACTAATTACCATGGCAACATAATTTTCTATGTTTCTATGTTTCTAACCCTAGTATAGAGAATGTTCACCAGACTGATTCCTGGGATGTCAGGACTTTCATGTGAAGAAAGACTGGATAGACTCGGCTTGTACTCGATAGAATTTAGAAAATTGAGGGGGGATCTTATAGAAACTTACAAAATTCTTAAGGGGTTGGACAGGCTAGATGCAGGAAGATTGCTCCCGATGTTGGGGAAGTCCAGAACAAGGGGTCACAGTTTAAGGATAAGGGGGAAATCTTTTAGGACCGAGATGAGGAAAACATTTTTCACACAGAGAGTGGTGAATCTGTGGAATTCTCTGCCACGGAAGGTAGTTGAGGCCACAGTTCATTGGCTATATTTAAGAGGGAGTTAGATGTGGCCCTTGTGGCTAAAAGGATCAGGGGGTATGGAGAGAAGGCAGGTACAGGATACTGAGTTGGATGATCAGCCATGATCATATTGAATGGCGGTGCAGGCTCGAAGGGCCGAATGGCCTACTCCTGCACCTATTGTCTATGTTTCTATATTTCTAACCCTGGTCTCACTATGTCGGAGATATTCCCCTTGTCGTGTCCGCCCTTCCCCATCCTCTATGTGAACTTCTCCAACTTTCCAGTTCTGATAAAGAGGCTTTAGCACGAAACGCTAACTCTGTTCCTCTTTCCACGACACGGAGGTGATTGCGTTTCCCCGAACCAGACCTTGTGTGGTTTAAAATCATCACAAAACCAGTTGGTGGCAGGGTGGCGCAGTGGTAGAGTTGCTGCCTAACAGCGCCAGAGGCTCATGTTCCATCCTGACTACAGGTTCTATCTGTGCGGAGTTTGTACCTACTCCCCAAGACCTGCACGGGCTGTCTCCGGGATCTCCAGTTTCCCCCCACACTCCAAAGACGTACAGGTTTGTAGATTAATTGGCTTTGGTAAAATTGTGAATGGTCCCTAATATAGGGCCTGTCCCACTTAGGAGACCTAAACAGCAACCTCTGGTGACCTTGCCCACCACCCAAGGTTTTCATGAGGTCACCGGAGGTTTTGGTCACTCTCCCTAATGGTTGAAAGTGGTCTCCGTATGGTCGAGGCTTCATCTTGGTTGCTGCTATTTTATCATCATGGTTAAAAATTGTCTCGACTAAAAATAGGTTGCCGTTTTAAAAATCGATCATTTTTTAGTCGCAGGTCTAGTCGAAGCCGGTTTTCTTCATAGTTGAGGAAGGTTTTCAACATGTGTGTGGGAGGTGGGTAGGAGGTTGCAGGTCACCTCGACCTTGATTTTTTTTTGGGTGGCGGGCAAGGTCACCAGAGGTCGCTGTTTAGGTCTCCTAAGTGGGACAGGCCCTTTAGTGTGTGGGGATCGCTGGTCGGCGCGGACTCGGTGGGCCGAAGGGCCAGTTTCCGCACTGTACTTCTAAATTAAACTAAACTAATTCACATTCTGGGCAGGGTAATGCTTGAACTGGTTCCATCTTCCTTCGCTCCATAGATTGCTGCCTCACCCGCTGAGTTTCCAGCATCTGAGTCTACCTTCGATTTTTCCAGCATCTGCAGTTCCTTCTTAAACTTCTCTCCAGAGATGCTATCTATCCCGCTGAGTTACTCCAGCATTTTTGTGTCTATCTTCTTTCTGGAGGTGATAACTTCTAAATTACCGCCCTTAAAATGCCTTGCCCAACACCTGAATGTCCTAAGGTGCTTTACACATGGTAAACGCCTACAGGGAGAGGAATCGCTGTGGTTGATTTGTGCAATGGTAAATATGTGTGGTGCGTTAACATCTCGCAAGACATCAGGCACAACGGACAAGACAGGAATGAGGAAGCTAGATAGGAGGAAGTAAGGCAGCTTACTCTTCTGTTCCTGCATTCACCCAGAGATCCCCAGATGCTCTTGGTGATAGTAATTCCAAATTAAAAGCCCACATGAGT
The DNA here is from genome assembly GCF_028641065.1 of Leucoraja erinaceus. NCBI lineage: Eukaryota > Metazoa > Chordata > Chondrichthyes > Rajiformes > Rajidae > Leucoraja > Leucoraja erinaceus. The sequence goes on from NC_073415.1 coordinate 7,409,999, forward strand.
CAGTAATGAGATGATTAATTTGTAAGCTACTGTACGTCATAGCTTTATGTTTGGAGGTGAGTGTATGGAAGCAGCTGCCGGAGGAGATAGTCAACACAGATACTATTGCAACTTTTAAGAAGCATTTGGAAAGGTGCATGGATAGACAATAGACAATAGGTGCAGGAGTAGGCCATTTGGCCCTTCGAGCCAGCAACGCCATTCAATGTGATCATGGCTGATCATCCCCAATCAGTACCCCGTTCCTGCCTTCTCCCCATATCCCCCGACTCCGCTATTTTTAAGAGCCCTATCTAGCTTGCTCTTGAAAGCATCCAGAGAACCTGCCTCCACCGCCCTCTGAGGCAGAGAATTCCACAGACTCACAACTCTCTGTGAGATAAAGTGTTTCTTCTCTTTGTTGCTGTTTCGTCAAAATCCACGGGAGCTCTGAGTTAAGTCTGCCTGTGCTTTGCCTCTCCTGTTCATCTGTTTTCCCCCTCTGACTCACTTCTAACCCTCCTCCCACTTGGGCTAGAGCCACGGGAGCTCTGTGGACCGGCTTAGAAGGATATGGACCAAATGCAGGCAGGTGTGACAAGTGTAGATGGGGCACGTTGGGCGGCGTGGGCAAGTTGGTCAGATGGTGATGTAGAACAAGGGAATGAAAAATATGCAACAATGATAAATGAAACAGGACATTGTTAGCAGGTAGACAAAAATTCTGGAGGAACTCAGCGGGTGAGGCAGCATCTATGGAGAGAAGGAATAGGTGAAGTTTCGGTGTTAGCTGTGTGTTAGGTGCGAACCAGTACAGCCAATGAGATAAAGTGTACAGATTTGAATTATTATATGCAAGAAGTAAAATGTACTGTGAGATTATTTCAACTTTACTAGTGGGAAATTTACACCAGCCCAGTCGCTCATTTCAAAGATCAAACACCACGTGTGGTTCTGCACAAGGCTGATATCCTGCCACAAGTTAGCTAGGTGTGTGCCAACTTTGTTATTGACATATTCCTAAATCACACCCGGCCTTGCACTGCACGCTGCCAGCACCAGCAAGCCGATTGCAACATTACTCCTTGAACTGACGGAGCACAGTGAAATTCTTTGTTTGCACGCCCAAGGTACACAAATAGTGGCCACCTAGGGCACTGAGGAAGTTACAAAGTATGCTGGCCCTCCAATGTTCTCTCCCCACCCTCCCCCAACAGTGGTTCCTCCACGGCCAGGTCCCCATTGTCCAATGTTCCCCCACACCCCCTCACCCCCTTCACCCCGCTCATCCCTCTTGGTACAGCCAACGCCAAGGCTCGGTGGGGGAGGGCCACAGTCTAGGGTCCTTCCGCTGCTGGACATAGGGGGCACGGTATGGTGGAGACGCCCCTCAATTTAAATTAAATTAAGGGAAGGTATCCCACGCCAGGGGGCCACATGAGTGGCATGGGTGGGGGACATTATTTGTGGAAGTGAAAATATCAAATGGAATTTTCGCACTGTAAACACTGTATATATTTATTACTTGGACAGGGGCCACAGAGTGGAATGGGTGGGGACTGTTTGGTGAAATTTTGAAAAATGTAAAGAATTGTACTGAAAAAGCTTGTATAGTCTCCGAAAATGTCGGATGAATTTGTTTGTTTGAATGGTTCAGGAATTGTATATATTTATCAATGAATAAAGTCTATTTTGAAATTAAAAAAAAAAAAAAAAAAAAAAAAATCTCTCTTCCTCTCCAATGGCCTCCCCGCCCCCCGCTCCCCCAAGGGCGATCCCCCCCCGCAGATGCCGGGTCCCCTCCACCCCCCCTCCTCACGCTCTCATCACCTGTTGGCCGGTGTGGGCAAGTTGGGCCGAAGGGCCTGTTTCCTCTCTACATCACTCTATGACTCTATGCCCTATGAAGAAGAGTCCTGACCCAAAATGTCACCTATCCATGTGCTCCAGAGATGCTGCCTGACCCAGTGGCGTAGCGTGGGGGGGTGCAGTGGGGCGGTTGCCCCGGGCGCTAAATTTTTAGGGGCGCAAAAAAATTGTTGAATAAATTTTTTAAATAAAATTCAGAGACTCGGGGAGCTGTTGGAGCGAGGAGAGGTTACCTGGAGCTGTGAGTATAAAAACAGCACGGGCCAGGCCACCGCTAATGCCGCCCCAGCTCCGAGTTCTGGTCGCCGCTGCCTCTGTCCCCCCCCCGCTAATGAGGAGGCGCAAAACTTTAAACTGCCCCGGGCGCTCAAAACCCACCCTACGCCACTGGCCTGACCTGCTGAGTTACTCCAGCACTTTGTGTCCTTTTGTGTATTAATCTGTAGCTGCAGTTCCTTCCTACACATTTTGTCTGCGGTTCCAGTTCAGTTTGGTTTATTGACACGTGTACTGAGGAAGAGGGAAAGCTTTTGTTGCATGCTAATCAGACAACGGAAAGACAATACATGATTACAATCGCACCATTTGCAGTGTGTAGATACATGATAAGGGGATGACGTTTAGTGCAAGTATATCCAGTAAAGTCTGATCAAGGATAGTTCGAGGGTCACCAATGAGATAGATAGTAGTTCAGCACCGCTCTCTGGTTGTGGGAGGATGATTCAGTTGCCTGATAACAGCTGGGAAGAAACTGTCCCTGAATCTGGAGGTGTGTGTTTCACACTTCCCTCTGTTGTATCAAATTTCTCGTATGTTGCTAAACTTACTTGGCTAATAAAGTATGATTATGAATATGATTGTAGATAAGTGATGTTCCTGGCATTATTAGTGACAGTCAGCACAAGCATTGTGGACCGAAGGGCCTGCCTTCTGCTGTACTGTTCCATGTTAATGCTCCCACAGACTGCCCTCAGTGATGCATTGAGGCACCGTACTCTGTCTTGGGCTCACACACTTTGAAGTGGACTGTGGAGCCGCAGATTTCCGATTCAGACAATACTCGCAGCCCATGCTAATGCCCCTGAGCGGGAGGTGGCATGAAGTGACTCATAACCATTTAAACCTCAGGAGAACAGTGCACCCGCATCAAGCAATGTGGCTTTGAACCACGTATAAAGGACCAGGTTTCTCTAAACTAAACTAAACTAAACTAAACTAAACTCAACTAAACTAAACTAAACTAAACTAAACTAAACTAAACTCAACTAAACTAAACTAAACTAACTAAACTAAACTAAACTAAACTAAACTAAACTAAACTAAACTAAACTAAACTAAACTAAACTTAAACGAAACTAAACTAAACTAAACGAAACTAAACTAAACTAAACTAAACTAAACTAAATTAAACTAAACTAAACTAAACTAAACTAAACTAAACTAAATTAAACTAAACTAAACTAAACTAAACTAAATGCCTCAAGGAGTTAAAGATATTTGTGGAAGGTAAGATACAGTGCCTTACATATTGTTTCGGACAAAGACCTATCATTTATTTATTTGCTACTTTACTCCACAATTTGAGATTTGTAATAAATGGGGGGACTATGTATAAACACAGCTGTAATAAACACTGCTATGTATAAACATTGGTCTGAAGAAGGGTTTCGACCCGAAACGTTGCCTATTTTCTTCGTTCCGTAGATGCTGCCTCACCCCCTGAGTTTCTCCAGCATTTTTGTCTACCAATGTATAAACACTGCTGTCATTTCTACATGGTGAAACCAAAATGTATAAAAATGGCCTTTATTACTGACAATAGACAATAGACAATAGACAATGGGTGCAGGGGTAGGCCATTTGGCACTTCGAGCCAGCACCGCCATTCAATATGATCATCCCCAATCAGTGCCCCGTTCCAGCCTTCTCCCCATATCCCCTGACTCCGCTATTTTTAAGAGCCCTATCTAGCTCTCTCTTGAAAGTATCCGGAGAACCTGTTTCCACCGCCCTCTGAGGCAGAGAATTCCACAGACTCACCACTCTCTGCGAGGAAAAAATGGTGTTCTCATCTCTGTTCTAAATGGCTTACTCCGTATTCTTAAACTGTGGCCCCTGGTTCTGGACTGCCCCAATATCGGGAACATGTTTCCTGCCTCGGGAACATGTTTATTAAAACCTGACAATGTGCACTTTAACCACATGTGGTTTTTTTTCTATTATAAATCTCAAATTGTGGCGTACAGAGGCAAATAAATAAATGATGGATGGGTCTTTGTCCCAAACATTATGGGGGGCACTGCAACTGTATCGTGAAATCTCTGCCTTAAAAATAAGAAACTAGTTATGAGAAATAGCCTGGGGTGACGGAGCAAGCAAAATGTCTTGGAGGGAACTGGTGACTGGTGATGATGAGTGGGATAAAGGCAGCAGCAAGCAAAACTACAGGCTGCTAACTGGAAACCAAGTGGTCAGAACAGGGGGAAGGGTGACCACAGATTTCATCTGCCAAAGCATTCCTGTCCCAAACAGAAATAGATATCTGCTTGGTCTTCTCCAGCTGGTTTTGTCCTGATTCAGCACAAATAAAATGGATGAATCAGCGACTAGTCAAGTTTATTTACACGGGAAATACCGAGCCACCGAGTCCGCACCGACCAGCGATCCCCGCACACTATCCTACACACACCAGGGACAATTTACATTTACACCAAGCCAATTAGCCCACAAACCTGTACGCCTTTGGAGTGTGGGAGGAAACCGAAGATCTCCAGAATTTTGGTCCCCTAATTTGAGGAAGGACATTCTCTAATGTTGTATAACGTTAGTACCTTCACCAATGTAAAGCACTTTGGTCAACGAGAGTTGTTTAAATGTGCTATAGAAATAAAAGTGACTTGACTTGACTTGAAAGATCTTCTGGGGAAATGGAGCCTGCCATAGAGGAAGGACCATGTTAGGCTAGAGCCGACATTGACTTATATGGCCTTTGCAATCTTCCTGTGGCGGTTCAGAGGTTATTGCGCTGTGATGAGCCGCTGCAGAGCGATGCAGCCTCATGCACGCCTCGGAGCCATTTCCTGCCAGAAACCGCAACGTGCACTTTACACAAAGTCAAAGCCTTCATCCTGACTGATCTGCTGAAGCAACCATACCAGCCTGTATTTGCCCCAGCCTCAGCTCACAAGGAAACATTGTTATACCTGCTGCTGGGGGGTTCATAGTGAAGCCATTCTTTAGTCAGAGGGTGGTGAATCTGTGGAATTCTTTGCCACAAAAGGCTGTGGAGGCCATCAATGGATATTTTTAAGGTAGAGATAGATAGATAGATAGATACCGAATAGTGAATAGAGTGGATGTGGAGAGGATATTTCCGACAGTGGAAGAGTCTGGGACCAGAGGTCAGAGCCTCAGAATTATAGAACGTTCCTTTAGGAAGGAGATGAGGAGAAATGTCTTTAGTCAGAGGGTGGGAGAACTTTATAAGAACTTTTTTCACACAGAGAGTGGTGAATCTCTGGAACTCTCTGCCACAGAAGGTAGTCGAGGCCACAGTTCATTGGCTATATTTAAGAGGGAGTTAGATGTGGCCCTTGTGGCTAAGGGGATCAGGGGGTATGGAGAGAAGGCAGGTACGGGATACTGAGTTGGATGATCAGCCATGATCATATTGAATGGCGGTGCAGGCTCGAAGGGCCGAATGGCCTACTCCTGCACCTAATTTCTATGTTTCTATGTTTCTATACGTGGAATTCTTTGCCACAGAAGGCTGTGGAGGCCAAGTCAGTGAATGAAGGCAGGAGAATGGGGTTTGGAGGGAGAGATAGATCAGCCATGATTGAATGGCGGAGTGATGGACCGAATGGCCTAATTCTGCTCCTATCACTTATGAACATTCATTGGTGATGTGCTGAAAAATCTACCAACCACAAGTCTTTGGAAGACAGTGAGGCAGGCAGATAAGACCATAACTCATGAGACATTGTCTGCCATGGTTTCTACATTCCAGAGGTGCAGATATTACAGGGCCTGGGTTCAATCCTGACCTCGGGTGGGACCACCATTTGCATGATCTTTATAAGACATAGGAACGGAATTAGGCCATTCGGCCCATCAAGTCCTCTCCAATTTACCGACAAACACGCACATCTTTGAGATGTGGAAGGAAACCGGAGCACCCACAAACCTGGAAACTCCACATAGACAGCACCCGTAGTCAGAATCAAACCCGGGTCTTTGGTGAGGCAGCGACACACTACCAGCCGCTTGATGAAGACATCATAAATTAGTTATAGAGTCATAAAGTGTGGGAAATAGCCCTTCAGCCCAACATGTCCACACTCTCCAACATGTATAACATCTACACTAGACCCTCTGCCTTTGTCAGATCCATATTCCTCTAAAACTTTATCCATATACCTGTCTAATTCTTTCTTAAACGTTGCAATAGTCCCAGCCTCAACGACCTCCTCTGGCAGCTAATTCCATACACCCACCACCCTTTGTGTGAAGAAGTTACCCCTCAGATTCCTATTAAACCTTTTCCCCTTCACCTTAAACCTATGCCCTCTGGTTCTCGATTCCCCTACTTTGGGCAAGAGACTCTGTGCATCTACCCGATCTATTCCTCTCATGATTTTACACATCTCTGTAAGATCATTAGTTTGTGCAGATAAAAAATATCTTAAGGCCAGACTCGTGTTCTGTATACAAGGGGAAATAAAGCACATCCCACAACCTCAGCAACAGTTAAATTTAATCTCGATCAGTCACCACTTCAAACAGTGGATGAGTATTTCCTGGCAGTGAATCTGCACAGTTTTCACTCAGCTACAGGTAAGTCTGCTTCTCCCTTGATCGGCCCTCACTGGCTTTACCTTGCACTAAACATTATTCCCTTATCATGTGTAGTTTTAGTTTTGAGATACAGCGTGGAAACAGGCCCTTCGGCAAAACGAGCCCACACCGACCAGCGATCCCCGCACATTCACACTACTTTACACTAGGGATAATTTAACCTTTTTACCAAAGCCAAAAGGCAGGAGCAGCAAAGAATCGGTGTTGAGTGTGAACAATGTGCAGAGCAAAGTGTGAGTGTGAAGAGTAGTGAGCAGTCTGTTCACCATTACAAGACCATGGATTAGTGAGACCTTTAAGTAGTGTTGCATTTGGCTTGTCAGTATCATCAGCAGATCTGTGAGTGACACCAGCAATAATCATTCAAAACCCCAGGTGGATGGCAATTTGAGCCTGTAGTCCTGGCAACACCCTCAGAAATCCCTGCACCCTTTCTAGCTTAAACACATTCTCAATGCAGTGGGTGCTGTGAATCTTTGAAACACTTTGGGTTCTCTCAGAGTGTTTCCCAGTGCGTACCATTAAGGCCTTGAGCAAACCGAAGATAGACACAAAATGCTGGAGTAACTCAGCGAGACAGGCAGCATCTCTGGAAAGAAGGAATGAATGGGTGGCATTTCGGGTCGAGACCCTTCTTCAGACTGGTTAGGGCTAAGAGCAACGATGATGTGGTGAGCAAAAGAACAATAACCATATAACCATATAACAATTACAGCACGGAAACAGGCCATCTCGACCCTTCTAGTCCGTGCCGAACACATATTCTCCCCTAGTCCCATATACCTGCGCTCAGACCATAACCTTCCATTCCCTTCCCGTCCATATAACTATCCAATCCAATGAATGAAAGATATGCAAAAAACTATAGATGATAAGGGAAACAGGCCATTGTTAGCTGTTTGTAGGGGGTTCGAGAAACTCACCACTGTTCTACGAGATGTTTTATTTTGTGACTCAGGGTATGGGTCTCCTACGGCAGTGGGGACCAAAATTGAACGCAATACTCCAAATGCAGCCTCGCCTAAAATCGAATGTTGGTTTCGGACCAACCTGAAGTCGTTGTTTGCACAAATCTACAGGCAAGCATTGCTCTGTGAGGTTTCTCAGTGGAGCTGTGAGTGATGTGGTTACAGGCAGAATGTGATATCTGCAGCTCAACTTTGCTGCAACACATCACCGACACTTGTAGGAGGAAGTCCAAGCCCCAGCCTACTACCCAGAGGAGCCTCCAGGCAGGAGGTCTTGGTGCTGGCTCATGCACTCAGGTCCCTTCAATATCGAGGATCCTGTATCATACAAATTTCTCCCATGTTCATAAGTGATAGGAGCAGAATTAGGCCATTCAGCCCATCAAGTCTATGCCACCATTCTCTCTACCTCGGCACACATGCCAATAAACCAAACTAAACTTGAAATATCGAAACAGCACTCCTCCTAGCAGGCAAAGCAGATCACTTACAAAAGACGTGGTCTGCATTTATGGAACTATTACAAGCATAAGGTGCAATAATAAGTTAAAACATAAAGGCTACCAGGACCTGGTAATGGGGGGTATAAAATACATTTTTAATAAAAACACGGTTGGTATATCCTTTTTTGCGGAGTTTTGTGTTACAATAGAGCGATTGATTTTCCTTTCTTCTTTTTTTTCTTTTCTTTCTAGGGTCTTATTTCTTTTCTTTGCTTCCTTCTCTAATTCCTTCCCTAAGGGGTTCTCTTCTCCCAACACTTTCCTGCACCTTCACGATTCTTGCTTACTTTCCTTACTTCTTTTATTTCTATCTTTCTTAAAGCTCAAAAAATGAAGTGGTACAACATAATGTAATAAGATATATGCGATGTATTAATGTGATTTACTGTACTGCTAATAAAAATAAAATTAAAAAAAAAAAAAAAAAGAAAAAGAAATATCGAAACATAGAAAATAGATGCAGGAGTAGGCCATTCGGCCCTTTGAGCTAGCACCACCATTCAATATGATCATGGCTGGTCATCCAGAATCAATACCTCGTTCCTACTTTCTCCCCCATATCCCTTGATTCCCATTAACCCTAAGAGCTATATCTAAATCTTTCTTGAAAACATCCAGTGAATCGCCTTCCACTGCCTTCTGAGGCAGAGAATTTTACAGATTCACAACTCTCTGGGTGAAAACGTTTTTCCTCATCTCAGTCCTAAATGGCAAACCCCTTATTCTTAAACTGTGGTCCCTGGTTCTGGACTCCCCCAACATTGGGAACTTTTTCCCTGCATCTAGCCTGTCCAACCCCTTAAGAAACCTATGTTTCTATAAGATACCCTCTCATCCTTCTAAATTCCAGTGAATACAAGCCAGGTTGATCCATTCTTTCATCAATGAAAGTATACATAAGTACAACCATTTTCCCACACAATAAGAGTGTTGGAATAGTAGATGGCATCGCGTTTCAGGTTACAAAAACATTTCATTGTACCTCGGCACTTGCTACTGGGACAGTACACAAAGGTCTCCACAATTCTGGAGCCATTCTGTAACCAGGCGCTGAGCCCATGATTCCAGCCTGAAACATACAGATCATACCTTAGCGAAATCTCGGACATCAAACAGATCGAAGGCTTCAAATAGTTCGTTCTTCCTCATGTTGAACTTTTCACAGCAAGCATTCAAAAAGGTCCTGATGTTCTTGAGACAGAGGAACTGCAATGCAAGAAGCAAAAAGCACAGAGACAAAGTAAGTAAGCTGGAATATAAAAATGGCATATTGCATAATTGAATGGGGTAATTTAGTTCATAGATACAGCGTGGAAACAGGCCCTTCGGCCCACCGCGTCCGTGCTGATCAGCGATCCCCGCACACTAGTTCCATGTAATCCAAGTATCACATCCTACACCCTAGGGGGAAATTTACTGAAGCCAATTAACCTCCAAACCCGCTCCTCTTTGGGATGTGGGTGAAAACCGGCGAACCCGAGGAAAACCCACGCGGTCCCGGGGGGAAACGTGCAAACTCCACACAGACAGCACCCGTGGCCAGGATCGAACCCTGGTCTCTGGCCCAGTAAGGCAACAGCTCTACCACTGCGCCATAATGCCTCCCCTCTATATAAGCTGCATTAATTTAATGAAAAAAGAATACTTAGATTAATATCACAATTCCCTCTACAACTACTAAGTGTTGTGCAGGGATTGATGTAAATGTACATCAACTTTTTCTACTTAAAGGTAGTGGCAACTTTTCGAGAAACTTCATCACTGTTTTACGAATGTTTTATGGCACCAGGGTATGGGTCTTACGTGTTTGTCCCAAAGTGACGCAAACTTTGCTTCCTCGCCTATCCTACATCCCAACTTCTTTCTTAAAGGTCGTAGTTTCAGATCTGTCATGCAAGCTTTCAACAATTATTTCCTGCTGGCTGTTTTTGTTTTTCGTCAGAATGTCTGGATGCCTCAAAACTCAACACTTCACCGAACTTGTCTTCTCTCTTCCTATTCTCCTCTTCTGGCCTGGCCTTTTTCTTTCGTCTTTTCCTGTCTGTTTGTCTCTTCTCTCTTCCCTCCTTCTCTGTTTCTTCCTTCTCTCGAATTTCCCTCTCCCCCCCTCCTCTCCTTTTCCATCCTCTGTTTCTTGCCTTCTGTCTTCTCTTCTCTTTTGTCTCTTCTCTTTCTCTGTCCTTGCTTTTCCTCTTCTCTTTTTCTCCCCTCCTTCTTTTTTTTTCTTCTTCTTCTGCTTTCTTTTTTCTCTCTTCTTTCTGTCTCTTCTTCCTCTCTTACTTTCTTCTCTCTCTCTGGGCCTCTCTCTTCTTCTGGTCTCTTCTCTCTCTCTGCTTTCTCTCTTCTTCTTCTTCCCCTTTCTCTTCTCTCTCTGGCCTCTTTCCCTCTCTTCTCTTCTCTTCCCCTCTCTTGCTGTTCTTCCCTCCTCTTTCTCTTTTCCTTTCTCCTCTCTCTCCTCTCTCTCCTGGCTTTCTTTTCCTGCTTCTTTTCTTTTTCTCTTCTCCTTTTCCTCTCTTCCTTCCTCTTTGTGGGCTTCTTCTTCTTTTTCTCCCCTTCCCTTCTTCTTCTCTTCCTTTCTTTTTTTCTTTTTCTTTCTCTTCTTGCCCTCTCTTCTCTTTTCTCTCTCTCTCCCCTTCTCCTCTCTCCTGGCTCTCTCTCCTCCCTTCTTTCTCTTCTTCTTCTTTTTCTGATTCTTTCTTCTGCTCTCCTCTCTCTTTATTCCTTCCTTCTTCTTTTTCTTTCTTCTCCTTCTGGCTCCTCCCTCTCTCTCCCTTCTCTTTCTCTCTTCTCTCTTCTCTCTTTTAACTCTCCTCCCTCTCCCTCTGTTTTCTGTCTCTTCTCCTCTTGTCTTCTCTTCTCTTCTTTTCTTTCTCTTCCTTCTTCTTCTTTCTTCCTTCTCTTCTCTCTCTTCTTTTTCCTTGCTTTCCCCTTCTTTTCTTTCTTCTCTTTTTCCCTTCTCTCTCTTTCTCTTTTCTTTTTCTCCTTGCTCTTTTTCCTCTCTTTTCTCGTTCCTCTGGTCTTCTGCCCTCTTCCTTTTCTCCCTCCTTCTCTTTGCCCTTTCTCTTCCTCTTCTTCTCTTTGTCTTTTTCTTTCCCCTGTTTCTCTTTCTCTCCTTCTCTTCTTCTTTCCCTCTTCTCCTTTTTCTGTTTTCCCTTTCTTCCTCTTCTCCCTTTCTTCTTCTTCTTTCTCTCCTTCTCCTTTTTTCTTTCTCTCTCCTTTGCTTTTCCCCTTCCTTTCTTCTTCTCTCCTAGGCCTCCTCTTCTTCTCTGTTCTTTCCTCTTCTCTTCCTCCCTTTCTTTTTTGCTCTCTTCTCTCTTCCTGCTTCTTTCTCTTCTGGCTTCCTCTCTCTTCCCCTTCTTCTTCTGTCCTCTTCTTTTCCTTTCCTCTCTTCTTTTCTTTCTTTCTCTCTTTCTTCTTCTTTTCTTTTTCTCTTCCTCTTCTTCTTTCTCTCCCTTTTGTCTCTCCCTTCTTTTCTTTCCCTTTTCTCTCTTTCCCTTCTCTTTTCTTCTCTTTCCTCTTCTTTCTTCCCTTTTTTTCTCCTTCTGCCCTCCTCCCTCTCTTCTTCTCTGCCTCTTTGTTTTTCCCCCTCTCTCCCCTCTTTTCTTTTCTCTTCTTCCCTCTCTGCTTCTCTTTTCTCTCCTCTTCCTCTTTCTTTCTTTCTTCTCCCTTCCTTTCTCCCTCTTCTTCCTCCTTCTCTTCTTCCTTTCTTCTCTCTCTCTTCTCTCTCTCTCTTCTTCTCTCTCTTGCTTCCTCTCTCTTTCTTCTCTCTTCTGTCTTTTTTCTCCTCTCTTTCTTCTTTTCTTCCCGCTCTGGCTCTTTGCTTCTGTCCTCTCTTCTTTCTCCCTTTCCTCTTCTTCCCTCTGACTTTTTCTGCTTTCTTTGTTCTTCTTCTTTCCTCCCATCTTTCTGCCCCCTCCTCTGTCTCTTGTTCTTCTCCTCTCTTGCCTGTTTCCTCTCTCTCTTCCTTTCCTCTTTCTGCTTTCCTCTCTTTTTTCCCCTGCTCTCCCTTTTTTTCTGTTTCCTCACCTGCTGGTCCTCCCTCCTGTCCTTCCCTGTCTTGCTGGAACTCTGCTTTTGTCCTTTCTCTGACAGCTTCTCTTTTCTTTCTGTCTCTCTCTTCTTCTTTTTTGCTGCTCTTTTTCTTCTTGTTTTCTGGTTTTTTTCTTCTCTTCCTTCTGTTCTCTTTCCTTCTTTGGCCTCTTTTTCCTAGTTTTCCTGCTCCCTGTTCTCCTCTCTTCTCTTTGGTCTTTGCTTTCTTCTCTCTCCCTTTCTTCTCCCTGGTCTCCCCCCTCTTTTGTTCTCCTGGAATATCAAAAATTCACTCCTCTTCTTTCTAATTGTCATGGGGTAACTTGTCTTTTCTTCTAGATCTCTTTCCTCCTTCCTCTTTCTCTGGAAAACCCCCCTTCGGCCCCCCTGCGTCCTTCTTCTCTCTTCCTGTCCCCCTGTCTTCTAGTTCCCTGTCCTTTCATCCACGTTCTCCTTCCTGCCTCTCTCTCTTTTTCTGAAGCCTTCTCCATTCCAAACCCTCCTCTCTTTTCTTCTCTCTTTCTGGGCTTCTTTCCCTCTCTCCCCTCTTTCCCTGTCTGGGCCTTGGTTTCCTGCCCTTCTCTGGGATTTGTGCTGACTTTCTCTTCTTTCCCTTCCTGTTTCTGGTCTCTCTCCCTCTCTGCAACAGCTCTTTCCAGGTTCGTCCTTTTCTTCTCTGCCTTTCCCCCACTGCACCTCTCCCCTCTATCTAAGTCTGCATTAACTTTAATGAAAAATGATTCCTTAGATTAATATCACACCCTCTACAACTACTAAGTGTTGTGCATATTTACTCAACTTTTTTCTCTTAAAGGGAGTGGCACACATTCACAAAGTCATTGTGGAATGTTAACTTAGTGTTTGTGGAGGCTTTCACAAAGACATGTTCTCTGCCCCCTCCCATTGTACTAATAATCTATTCACTTGAATAATTACACATTCTCTTCTCCTTTCCAGAGGCAGGGACTTTCGGCCAATATGAATGGATGACTAAATGAGCACACATTTAGGGTGGTGAATCTGTGGAATTCTTTGCCACAGACGGCTGTGGAGGCCAAGTCAGTGGATATTTTTAAGGCAGAGATAGATAGATTCTCGATTAGTACGGGTGTCAGAGGGGAGAAGGCAGGAGGGCGGTGGAGGCCGGTTCTCTGGATGATTTCAAGAGAGAGCTAGATAGGGCTCTTAAAAATAGCGGAGTCAGGGGATATGGGGAGAAGGCAGGAACGGGGTACTGATTGGGGATGATCAGCCATGACCACATTGAATGGCGGTGCTGGCTCGAAGGGACGAATGGCCTACTCCTGCACCTATTGTCTATTGTCTATTGAGAATGGGGTTAGGAGGGAGAGATTGATCAGCCATGGTTGAATGGCGGAGTAGTGCGAGATGAAACCAAAGATCTCAGAGAAAACCCATGCAGGTCACGGGGAGAACGTACAAACTCAGTACAGACAGCACCCGTAGTCAGGATGGAACCCAGGTCTCTGGCGCTGTGAGGCAGCAACTCTACCGCTGCACCACCGTGCCACCCTTAATGTTCTGTACTTGGAAACACAGGGTAGGTTCAGAGACTCAAACGAAAAATTCTTCACCATCATCTTCCAGTAATCATATTGGCTTTGGTTGCTAATCCCAGCAACTGCACACAGCAAATATTTTCATCAGTCACCCACAATTATGGGGAAGTGTTGCTGTACAGGCAGGACATGTGATAGTGTAGGCATCCGAATAGTGTCATAGACTTAGATAGCACACAAGCAGTTGCAGCCCAACATGGTCGTTGATCAAGTAGCCTATGTGAGCTTGACCCACATGCCCGGATTTGGCACATTTATTCCCCCCCATCCCCCACCACCCCCCACCCACTCCCCACACACCTTTCCTATCCACTTCAGTTAATACCACTGTCCCACTTAGGAAACCTGAACGGAAACCTCTGGAGACTTTGCGCCCCACCCAAGGTTTCCGTGCGGTTCCTGGAGGTTGCAGGTGGTTGCTGGAGGTTGCAGGTAGTGGAAGCAGGTAGGGAGACTGACAAAAACCTCCGGGAACCTCCGGGAACCACACAGAAACCTTGGGCGGGGCGCAAAGTCTCCAGAGGTTTCCGTTCAGGTTTCCTAAGTGGGACATGGGCATTACAATTTCAGTTTTATTCATTGCCACGTGTACCGAGGTACAGTGAAAAGCTTTTGTTGCGTGTTAACCAGTCAGCGGAAAGACAATACATGATCACAATCAAGCCATCCACAGTGTATAGATAGACACATGATAAGGGAATAAGGGGATATGGATCATGTGAGGGCCAATGAGATCAGGATTTTGTAGTTGATCCGGTGGGAGATGGGAAGCCAGTGAAGTTGTTTGAGGACTGGAGTGATGTGATGCCAGGATTTGGTGTGGGTGATGAGTCGGGCGGCTGCGTTCTGGACCAGTTGTAGTCGGTTGATGTAAGTGGAGCTGATGCCATGGAGAAGTGAGTTGCAATAGTCCAGTCAGGAGGAGATGAAGGCATGGATGAGTCTTTCAGCAGCGGGAGGTGTGAGAGAGGGTCTGAGTTTGGCGATGTTGCGGAGATGAAAGAAGGAGGTTTTAATGACATGGCGGATGTGAGGCTCAAGGGAGAGGGTGGAATCAAAGATCATGCCAAGGTTGCGGGCCTGGGGAGATGGGGAGACAGTGGTGCCGTCGATGGTGAGAGTGGGGTTATTGATTTTGCTGAGTGTGGATTTGGAGCCTATGAGGAGGAATTCTGTCTTATCGCTAAAGATGTCCACGAGAGCCCTGAGTACCGACGAGCGGCCATTACTGTAACTCTCCGCGTTCAAATCAGGGCAAACTCGGGAGAGCTCTTGGACTGAACTCGTACAGTGGGACAGGGGTTTAAGACTAAAGGTATTGTGGGCCGAAGGGCTTGTTTCTGTGTTGTATTATTTTATGTTCTTTGCCCTTGGCTGCTCTGTCACATTGCGATAACTCAGTTAATAACATCTATGCAAACTTGACATCTGAATAGGGTTGAGAAGCCTTCTTTTTGAATGGCCTGCATACTTTTGGGCTAGTAAATAATTATAAATAGCAACCACTTAGTCCCTTATTAGTGTTGTTGGCTCAGATCAGTAACGACCAGAAGCAGCAACAGCCAAAATCATGCTTTGGACTTTAGAGATACAGCATAGAAACAGGATCTTCGGGCCACCACCCAGGACCGCGCAGACCAGCGATAACCTGGTACACTAGCACTATCCTACACACCAGCGACAATTTTCAACTTGCCGAAGCCAATTATCCTACAAAGCTTCACGTCATTGGAGCGTGGGAGGAAACTGGAGCACCCGCAGAAAACCCAGAACAGGGAGAACGTACAAACTCCGTACAGACAGCACCCGTAGTCAGGATCGAACCCGGGTCTCTACTGAGGATAGACACAAAGTGCTGCAGTAACTCAGCGGGTCAGGCAGCATCTCTGGAGAAAACGGACGTTTCGGGTAAGAAAATTAGCTTCCTCACACACCCCTGACTCGAAACATCCATTTTCTCCAGAGTTGCTGCCTGATCTGCTGAGTTACTGCAGCGCTTTTCCTCACTATTCCGGCATCTGCGGTTCCTCGTGTCTCCAATATCACTGCAGGTATTTTTTGTGAAGAACAAAGAATTTGCAAATTTCCCAACAATGGAACCACCTTCCTGCTTGATGTGTAAGTGAATTCCTTTTCTTTGTGCCATATCAACTGGAAAATCATGCATCTCCTTTGTGTGGCCAAATGCAACGTTAATCCTGTAATTGGCTATATATATCAGCGGCACTGCTGTAAAGCTTTCACAAACTTTCCTCACTCTATGGTGGGTTTATATTACCAAGAATGTGCTGGCAACATTACACGTGACGCCAATCTTTCATTGCACAATCCTGGTTACAGAGAAGAAATGTGCGACATGGCATATACTGTATAACAGGGACAACTTACCTTCACCACTCCTGTCACAGTGAATTGAAATTCAACAATTCAAGTTAGTTCAGTTTAGTTTAGTTTGGAATAGTGTAATATCATTCGGTTTAGTTTAACTTAGTTTAGTTTTGGTATCGTATAGACATAGAAACATAGACAATAGGTGCAGGAGTAGAGGCCATTCGGCCCTTCGAGCCTGCACCGCCATTCAATATGATCATGGCTGATCATCCAACTCAGTATCCCATCCCTGCCTTCTCTCCATATCCCCTGATACCTTTAGCCACAAGAGCCACATCTAACTCCCTCTTAAATATGGCCAATGAACGGTGGCCTCAACTACCCTCTGTGGCAGAGAATTCCACAGATTCACCACTCTCTGTGTGAAAAATGTTTCGGTCCGAAAAGATTTCCGCCTTATCCTTAAACTGTGACTCCTTGTTCTGGAATAGAATATACTATACTATACCGACCAAACCATACTGTACCAAAAACACACTGGATGGCCACCAGTGGTCACAGGAGTGGAAGGCAACCTCATCTCCATTACACTGCTACATCTCTTCACCAGATAACAGCTGTCCAGGATCTGACCTCCCCGGAGGAGCGTAGGTGAAGCTCAACAGACTTGGTACTGGAGTTGGGTGTTTCAACGCCAGCGTGTGGAGATGGGGACTCCCTCCGCCAGAGCCCAGCCTGTGAATGCGGAGCAGACCAACACAGACAGCCAACCATGACATCTCTGGGTGCCCGCTCTACCACCCACCAAACGGAGCTGTGTCAGGGCCTGGCAGACATTGACACCAACAGAGACAACAACCTGGCTGCTCAACACCCGGCTTGAGATCTAACTATTCCTTTGGTTTATGCTTCATTCACAAGAAGAAGGAGTATTGTATAGTTAAGTTAAGTTAAGTTAAGTTAGTTAAGTTAAGTCAAGTCAAATCAAGTCAAGTCAAGTCAAGTCAAGTCAAGTCAAGTCAAGTCAAGTCAAGTTAAGTCAAGTCAAGTCAAGTCAAGTCAAGTCAAGTCAAGTCAAGTCAAGTCAAGTCAAGTCAAGTCAAGTCAAGTCAAGTCAAGTCAAGTTAAGTTAAGTTAAGTTAAGTTGTTAGTTTAGTTTAGTTTAGTTTAGTTTAGTTTGGAGATATAGAGTGGAAACAGGCCCATCAGCCGACCAGTTCAGTTCCGTTGAGTTTATTGTCACGTGTACCCAGGTACAGTGAAAAGCTTTGTTGCGTGCTAACCAGTCAGCAGAAAGACAATGCATGGTTACAATCGAGCCCTTCACAGTGTACAGATACATGATAAGGAAATAACGTTTAGTGCATTCAAGTCCGATTAAGGATAGTCCGCGGGTCATCAAAGAGGTAGCTAGTAGTTCAGCACTGCTCTCTGCTTGTGGTGGGATGATTCAGTTATCTGTGACCACCGATCACCTACACACTAATGCTATGTTACCCCAGTTTCACATCCTACACACTAGGGGACAATTTACAGACGCCAATTGACCTACAAGGCTAAGAGAATAAAAGACATGCAAAAAAGTTACGATGATAAAGGAAAGAGGCCATTGTTAGCTGTTTGTAGGGTGAAAATGAGAAGCTAGTGCAACTTGGGTAGGGGAGGGATAGAGAGAGGGAATGCCCAAATCCTGCACGTCTTTGAAATGTGGGAAGAGACTGGAGCATTCGGAGCAATCTGAAAACCATGGCTCCAGGTTCAGGAACAGCTTCATCAGGCTATTAAACACAATAAATACAAATCAGTCTGGCCTGATAATGGCCTCAGGTCCACATGACCCAGAAAACAGCTCAGTTAACGATATTTGAGGAAGCTTCCAATAAAGGTAACTCTCTTCCCTTTGATAAAAGCCTCCTCATTTCAATTGTAAGTCTGGCCAGGGGAGTGGGGCTAGGAGGGAGAGATAGGTCAGCTATGATTGAATGGTGGAGTAGACGTGATGGGCCGAATGGCCTAATTCTGCTCCTATCAATTATGATTATTATTATGAATCTCACTCTGTTTAATACCCCAAGAGTCAAGTCAAGAATGTTTAATTGTCATAGGTCCCAAACCTGAACAATGACATTCTTACTCGCAGCAGCATAACTGGTCTGTAAACACAATACTCAGTGGATAAGTGAACAAAAAAAGTTTGATAAATTAATAAAAATATTAGTGCAAAACAAGACAAAAGCCTGAAGTCCCTACTGCAACCAATACAGTGCCATAGTTTGATGGTTAGTTTGGTGTTTCTAGTGTTCAAGAGCCTGGTGGTTGCAGGGAAGAAGCTGCTGCTGAACCTGGAGACTTCTGCACCTTCTAACCGATGGCAGAAGTGAAATGAGATCACGGCCAGGGTGTTGTGGGTCCTGGGTGATGCCTATTTGAGGCAGCGCCTCCTGTAGATCCCTTCGATGGTGGGGAGGTCAGTACCTGTGGCACACCAGGGAGTATTTTCTCCACGCTGATCTAACTCCACGCACAGGTAGATAGTAGTTCAGGACTGCTCTGAAGAAGGGTCTCGACCCGAAACGTCACCCATTCCTTTTCTCCAGAGATGCTGCCTGTCCCGCTGAGTTACTCCAGCTTTTTGTGCCCAACTTCAGATTAAATCAGTATCTGCATCTCCTTCCCACACTGCTCTTTAGTTGTTGGTAGGATGGGGTAGGAGATTGCAACCTTCACGTGGTCCGCCCTGTTTCGACGAATGCAATCAACCTGGCGTGCACAATCAAATAAAATCAAATAGAACAAGTTGTCCTACAACTTTAGGCTGTGCACGCCATACACAAGAAGAAAAGAAGTTGGTAGGATGGTTCAGTTGCCTGATAACAGCTGGGAAGAAACTGCCCCTGAATCTGGGTGTGTGTGTTTACACACTTCCGTACCTTTTGCTCGATGGGAGAGGACTTGAAAGAAATATATACGTTTTTATTCCTGTTTTTATACTTGAAAGAAGTAGATAAAATTATGAGACTGGGTAGGCAATCAGAACTTTTTTGCTCAGCATTTCCACAGAGGATATTCTGTTAGTCTCTTAGCTCAAAGCTAATTTTCACATCAGTATTTGTTACAGGGCTGCAGTGTGTTATTAGTTTCGAAGGGAACTAGAAGCCACTAGAATATTCTGACGAATGATATATCTATTGACATTGACCGAGGAACCTCTTGAAATAGAGGATGTGGATTTGAATAGTTCGATTTACGTGGCTGGCGGGCATGTATTTCAGAAGTTGCAACATTTTCACGGCACAAAGAGAAACCGTATCCATTAGCCGGGCCGGTGACACAAGTTTCATGTGAAATCAAATCAAGAATGTTTTATTGTCATATGTGCCAGAAAGAACAATATAATTCTTACTTCCAGCAGCACAACTGAATATGTAAACATAGTACACTGTGGACAGTATAATAAACAAGAAAAAATCGTTCAAATATCCACACATACTGCAAAAGTCTATTATTATTTGTTATTTGCACTGTATTTGTTATTTATTGAACTTTTTCTTTTTTTTCCCATTTTATACAATGTTTACATATTAACTTTATCTGTTGTGCTGCAGCAAGTAAGAATTTCATTGTCCCGTCTGGTACATATGACAATAAAACACACTTGACTCTTGATATACATGATAAGGGAATAATGTTTAGTGCAAGATAAAACCTGTAAAGTCCAATCAAAGATAGTCGAAGGGTCTTGACCCGAAACGTCACCCATTCCTTCTCTCCAGAGATGCTGCCTGTCCCGCTGAGTTACTCCAGCTTTTTGTGTCTAGCCTCAAGAACCTTATTTTTTTACGGGGCTCAGGTTAAAACAAGCATACGCATTCACAGTGCAGTGGTTTTGCTGCATGTGTAGAGCATGCAGCTGCTTTTAGAACGTGCAGTAGTTCCTCAACCTTTGCACAGAATGCGTTGCCTCTCAGTGTTCCACATTGCGCCCTCATTTTGCATATTTCACTTTCAATTCACAGCTGAACTTCTGCAATCGTCTACAGTAAGCGGAGTATTGTTCTGCTGTACTCCCTTCCCCTGTGAGTCCCCCATAAGAAACTATTCTAACTCCTGCCCGCAAGTTTGGTTTAGTTTTTTTAGCTCAGAGGTACAGCACAGAAACTGGACCCTCACCAGGGCCAGCATATCCTTCCTCAGATATAGTGCCCAAAATTGCTCACAATACTCCAGATGTGGCCTGACCAGTGCCTTATAGAGCCTCACATTACATCCCTCTTTTTGTATACAAGCCTTCTCGGATAGTTCTATGCTATCCCAATTTTTCATGTACTCCCTACACACTAGGGGCAACTTACAGAGGGCCAATTAACCGACAAACCCGCACATCCGTGGCATGCGGAGCCGGAGCACCCGGAGGAAACCCACGAGGTCACAGGTTGAACGTGCAAACTCCACATAGCCAGCACACGAGGTCAGGATCAAACCCGGGTCTCTGGCGCTGGGAGGCAGTGGCTCAACCAGCTGGGCCACCATGC
This sequence comes from Leucoraja erinaceus, assembly GCF_028641065.1. Taxonomy (NCBI): domain Eukaryota; kingdom Metazoa; phylum Chordata; class Chondrichthyes; order Rajiformes; family Rajidae; genus Leucoraja; species Leucoraja erinaceus. The sequence continues at coordinate 7,430,647 of NC_073415.1, forward strand.
CCGAACACCAGGCAGTACAGAATCGCACTGTCACCTTGCTTCAGAATTCAGTGGTGGCACCTGCAGTCCAGCAGAGTTGTGTTAGTTTTGTTGTGACTCTGTCTCAAGCAACAATGGGTCATCTCTGATCTTGTGGTTTTTCTGTGTGCTGAAGTTATGACTAGTCACTACCTCTTTAGTTCAGCGACACAGCGCGGAAACAGGCCCTTCGGCCCACCGAGTCTGCGCCGACCAGCCATCACCTCGCACACCCTGTCCCACTTAGGAAACCTGAACGGAAACCTCTGGAGACTTTGCGCCCCACCCAAGGTTTCCGTGCGGTTCCCGGAGGTTGCAGGTGGTTGCCGGAGGTTGCAGGTGGTTGCCGGAGGTTGCAGGTAGGGAAACTGACAAAAACCTCCAGGAACCTCCGGGAACCGCACGGAAACCTTGGGTGGGGCGCAAAGTCTCCAGAGGTTTCCGTTCAGGTTTCCTAAGTGGGACAGGGGCTTAACACTATCCTACACACACCGGGGACAATTTACAATTTTACCAACGCTAATTAACCTACAAACCCGTATGTCTTTGGGAGGAAACCGGAGCACCAGGAGAAAACCCACGCAGGTCACAGGGAGAATGTATGAACTCTGTACAGACAGCATCCGTAGTCAGGATGGAACAAAAATTGGAAAATTAGTGGATACTGAAGAAGTTTGTCAAAGAACACAGCAGGATATAAATCTGTTGGAAAGATGGATGGAGAAATGGGAGATGGGGTTTAATCCAGATGGGTATGTGGTCTCTCATTTTGGGAGATCAAATAGAAGAGGGAATGATTCAACAGGATCCTGAGGAGCATTGATGTAGAGAAAGAGAGAGAACTTACTGGTCCATAGTACCCTGAATGTTGCAACACAAGTTATTAGTGATAAAGAGAGGCTACGACATACATGTCTTCTTTGGTCAAGGCATTGAATATAAAAGTTGGGAAGTAGTGTTGCAACGACCAAGAAGACTGCAACAACCAGGTTCAGGAATAGCTACTTTCCCACAGCCATCAGGCTATTAAACCTGGCTCGGACAAAACTCTGAACATTAGTCTTGGACAAACCTCTGAACAAAACTCTGCCCATAATCTGTTATTTGCACTATCAGTTTATTTATTCATGTGTGTATATATTTATATAATGGTATATGGACACACTGATCTGTTTTGTAGTCAATGCCTACTATGTTCTGTTGTGCTGAAGCAAAGCAAGAATTTAATTGTCCTATCAGGGACACATGACAATCTCTTGAATCTTGGGAAAGCTTTGAACTGTATACAAATTTGGTTGGGCCAATTTGGAGTTTTGTGTGCTGTTCTGGTAGCCCCATTACAGGAAGGATGTGAAGATTTAGGTGAGGGTGCAGGAGAGGTTAAGCAGGGTTTTTCCTGGATCGGAGGGTCATGCAGACTCTGTAATTGAGAGGAAACCTGATAGAATTGCATGGGGCCACACAGCAGATTGCTGCCTCACAGAGACCCAGGTTCGATCCTGACTACGGGTGCTGCCTAGTATTGAGTTTGTACATTCTCCCTGTGACCACATGGCTTTTCTCCGGGTGATCCAGCATCCTCCCACATCCCAAGGACGTGCAGCTTTGTAAGTTAATTGGCTTCTGTAAATTACCCCTAGTGTGTAGGCTGCATAACTGGGATAACACAGAGCTAGAGTTACCAGTGACCAATGGTCGGCACGGACTCGGTGGGCCGAAGGGCCTGTTTCTTTTTTTTTTTTTTTTTTTTTTTTTTTAATTTTATTTTTATTAGAAGTACGGTAAATTACAATACTACACAACACATATATCTTAATACATTTTTTGTACCGCTTCATTTTTTTTGAGCTTTAAGAAAAAGGTAGAAGTAAGGAAAGTAAAGAAAGTGCGCGAGAGTCGTGAAGTGCAAGAGTGTTGGGAAAAGAAAGCCCCTTAGAAAAGAAGTTAGAGAAGGAAGTAAAGTGAGAAAATAGATCGTAGAAAAGAAAGAAAAAGAAAATAGGAACAATCGCTCTATTATAACATTAAACTCCGCAGAAAGGGGACTACCAACCAAGTCTGTTTTTGTTGTTTTACCTCCCGTTACCAGGTCCTGATACCATTTATTTATTTATTTGTTTATTTAAATTACTATTGCACTTCATATCCAGATAGGTCCAGAAACATAGACCACGTCTATTTGGAATTGGTCTGCTTTACCTGCTAAGAGGAATCTCATCTCTTCCAAATGTAATGTTTCAAACATATTTGATATCCACATTTTTATTGTTGGTGTCGGCGCATTTTTCCAGAATTTAAGTATAAGCTTTTTTCCCATTATTAGCCCGTAATTAAATAAATTCTTCTGAAACACGTTTAGTTCAGGGTTACCTTCCGATATTCCGAAGATAATCCATTCTGGTTCGAAGGGCCTGTTTCCATGCTGTATCGCAAAACTAAACTAAATTAAACTAAACTAAACTAAACTAAATAACATGATGTGAGGCATAGATATAGTAAATAGTTGGAATCTTGATCCTATGGTGGAAATTCTTGAGAGTTTAAGGGGCTGTCCCACTTACGCAACTTTTTCGGGGACTGCCGACACCCGTCATAGTCGCAGCAGGTCGCTGAAAATTTTCAACATGTTGAAAATCCAGCGGCAACCAGAACAAGGTACGACTCTTTAGGCGACTACTCATGACCGTACAGGCTTCACCCCGCGACATATCGCCTGTATGGTCGTGAGTCATCTCCTCAGTCACCCAAAGAGTCGTAGTGTCTTTCTGGTCACCGCTGGATTTTCAACGCGTTGAAAATTTTCAGCAACCTGCATCGACTATTTACACAAGGAATAATTGGTAACAGGACCGATCTTTCAGGGTAAATGGTGGAAGCTGATCTGATGGCAATGTTTAACGGGAACTTCAATAAACAATAAACAGTCGCGACTAGTAGACCATGTTGGCAGATGCATGGTTTAAATTAATCTCATGGTGACCACAGGCATCCTGTGGTTGTCCTGTTCATGTCATAAGGTCATAAGTGATAGGAGCAGAATTAGGCCATTCGGCCCATCAAGTCTACTCTCCATTCAATCATGGCTGATCTATCTCTCCCTCCTAACCCCATTCTCCTGCCTTCTCCCCATAACCCTGACACATGTACTAATCAAGAATCTATCTATCTCTGCCTTAAAAAATATCCACTGACTTGGCCTCCACAGCCTTCTGTGACAAAGAATTCCACAGGTTCACCACCCTCTGACTAAAGACATTCTTCCTCATCTGCTACTGAAAGGAATGTCCTTTAATTCTGAGGCTGTGACCTCTAGCCACTAGTGGAAACATCCTCTCCACATCCACTCTATCTGAGCCCTTCACTATTCAATGAGGTCCCCCCCTCATTCTTCTAAACTCCAGCGAGTACAGGCCCATTGCCGTCAAACGTTTTATGTTCTATGTTGTATAATGCTGCATTTATCCTGCATTACTCTGCATTTTACAGCAAAGAATTTTAATACAATATTGGCCTGTATTTCAAGGTGATACACAGCCCTGCTTTAATGTGCGGCATCCCCTCTGTTTCAGTGCCATATTGTACCCAGTGTATTAATGTGATATATTATTAGGTTTTAATCTGATTCATAGCCCATTGCTTATACATTGCACAGTTTTAAAGTGATATATTGCTCTGTATCTAAATGTCTTGCTTTGTTTCACTGTAACACCAAGCCTTGGTGGCGCAGCAGTAGAGTTGCTGCCTTACAGCGCCCGAGATGCTGTCTGTACGGAGTCTGTACGTTCTCCCCGTGACATGCATGGTTTTCTCCAAGATCTTCAGTTTCCCCCCACACTCCAAAGATGTGCTGGTTTGTAGGTTAATTGGCTTGGTATAAATGTAAAATGTCCCTAGTGTGTGTAGGATAGTGTTAAAGGGCTGTCCCACTGTACGAGGTAATTCAAGAGCTCTCCCGAGTTTTTAAGCACGTAGAATGTACTTAGCGGGTACGTCGGAGCTCGGGGACGTCTCTTAGCGGCTCGTAACGCTAACGGCAGGTACTGGGGAAACGCGGTAAGCTCGGGAAGATTGTGAAGATTTGGCAACATGTTGAAAAAGAGCTCTGAGTACCTACGATTCAGATTCAGATTCAGATTCAATTTTAATTGTCATTGTCAGTGTACAGTACAGAGACAACAAAATACGAGTGGCCATTACCATAAATCTCCGAGTTCGAATCAGGGCAAACTCGGGAGAACTCTTGAATTAACTCGTACAGTGGGACAGGCCCCATTAATGTGTAGGGAGTCGCTGGTCGGCGCGGACTTGGTGGGCCGAAGGGCCTGTTTCGCGTTGTATCATTAAACTAAACTAAACTAAAAACTGTGCTGTGTTTTAAGTGGCCACTCAGCCTTGTGATAAATGCTATGTAATGACTTTTAATGCAATTCATTGGCCTCTGTTTTAACGTGAAGACATTAATGCAATTACAGGAAAATTGGGCAAGTTTGTGATATGTTTAACCCAAGAGATTACGTAATGGGGAAGCATGGAGCATTACTGACTGACTCTACTGCTGATGAATTCCATTGTTGAGTAACTCCAGTGCTGACAAACTGCATAGATGACTAACTAACTAACTGAGGAAGGACACAAAGTGCTGGAGTAACTCAGCGAGTCAGGCAGCATCTCTGGAGAACATGGATAGGCAACGTTTCAGGTCGGGACCCTTCTTCAGACTGCAGACTGAAGAGTCCCTTCCTTCCCTTTTCAAGTTGACTTTAGTTTAGCTTAGAACTACAGTGGGAGAGTCTAGGACTAGAGGGCACAGCCTCAGAATTAAAGGAGGTTCTTTTAGGAAGGAGATGAGGAGGAATTTCTTTAGTCAGAGGGTGGTGAATCTGTGGAATTCTTTGCCACAGGAGGCTGTAGAGGCCAAGTCAGTGGATATTTTTAAGGCAGAGATAGATAGATTCTTGATTAGTGCAGGTGTCAGAGGTTATGGGGAGTAGGCAGGAGAATGGGGTTTGGAGGGAAATAAATTCAATTGGAGGGATAGATAGATCAGCCACGATTGAATGGCAAATAGACTTGATGGGCTGAATGGCCTAATTCTACTCCTATTCCTGATGATCACACAGAGAGTGGTGAATCTCTGGAACTCTCTGCCACAGAGGGTAGTTGAGGACAGTTCATTGGCTATATTTAAGAGGGAGTTGGATGTGGCCCTTGTGGCTAAGGGGATCAGAGGGTATGGAGAGAAGGCAGGTACGGGATACTGAGTTGATGATCAGCCATGATCATATTGAATGGCGGTGCAGGCTCGAAGGGCCGAATGGCCTACTCCTGCACCTAATTTCTATGTTTCTATGTTTCTATGATCTTGTGACCTTACAGCATGGAAGCAGGCCATTCTGCCCACTGAGTCTTGGCCAACCAACGATCACTCGTACACTAATTCAATCCTACACGCCCTAACAAAATTTACAGAAGCCAAATTAACCTACAAAAACCCGTGCGTCTTTGGAGTGTGGGAGAAAGCCAGAGCGCCCGGAGAAAACCCACACGGTCACAGGGAGAACGTACATACTCCGTACAGACAGCACCCGCAGTCAGGATCAAACACGGGTCTCTGGCTCTGTAAGGCAGCAACTCTACCGCTGCGCCACCGTGCCGCCCAGACTTTTATAACTGATACAGGCCGGAGCAGGGGGGAAAGTCAGGGAAAGATACCTTAGTCCAGCAAAGTATCTCTTACAAGTGAACCACAAGTAGGTACAAAGTGCTGGAATAACTCAGCAGATCAGGCAGCATCCCTGGACAATATGGACAGTGAACATTTCGGGTCAGGACCTTTCTTGTCGGGGGGGGGGGGGGGGGGGGGGGGGGAGCATGAAAGCTGGAAGAGAGGAGGGGCAGGACAAGGTCCAGCAGGTAATAGGTTGAGACTGGTGAGGGAGAGGGCTGTAGATTCTGATCAGCAGATGGTTGGACAAAGTCCAGAACTGAAAAGACAAGAGGCATGGGTGTGAATTGCGAGGTTTGCATTGTCTTGGTAAAACCCCTGTCCCACGGTACGAGTTCATTCCATAACCTCTCCCGAGTTTGCCCTGATTCGAACTCGGAGATTTACGGTAATGGCCACTCGTCGGTACTCGGGGCTCTCGTGGACATTTTTCAACATGTTGAAAAAATCTTCACGAGTCTTCCCGTGCTTACCTGCCGTTAGCGAGTCTTCCCGAGTACCTTCCGTTAGCGTAACGAGCCGCTAAGAGACGTCCCCGAGCTCCGACGTACCCGCTACGTTCATTCTCCGTGCCTACCACGAGTTTGATTTTTTTTAAAACTCGGGAGAGCTCTTGGAATGAACTCGTACAGTGGGACAGGGCTATTATATTATAATTCAATTATAATGTTTTATTTTTAATTGTCTACTGTATCTTGTGTTGTTATTTGCGAGCAAAGCACCGAGGCAAATTCCTTGTATGGGTACATACTTGACATAACATTTTTAAGAAGGAACTGCAGATGCTGGAAAAATCGAAGGTAGACAAAAATGCTGGAGAAACTCAGCGGGTGAGGCAGCATCTATGGAGAGAAGGAATTATTTTGCTCCATAGATGCTGCCTCACCCGCTGAGTTTCTCCAGCATTTTTATCAACATTTGGCTAATTAAATTTATTCAATTCAATTAAAAATGTATGCAATTCAATTCAATTCATGCCCATGCCTGCCATTCTGAGGGGCTTTATCCCTAACCCAAGGCCCACCAGCCTGAGGTAAGGGAACCAAGGTGGAGATGGGTTGGAAGGGGGGGGAGGGTCAGCAAAGGGTTTGAACCCACCTGGGACATCTGAGGTCGTAGGTTGATCTCCTTGAGGTTGATGGAGTGAGGTTGCAGGTTGTTGAGAAGCTGGCAGAGAAGGACTCCATCCCTCAGCGCCCAAGCGAGGTCACACACTTGAGCGTTGTCCCAGGTTACGCGGTGGTTGGGCGGCAGCACCTTGCAGTTGATAAGCCAGTTGGCGCACTGCCTCCAATGCTCCATCTCCCACCACCAAACCAAGTCGAGCCAAGCCGAGCCGGTACGGGTCGGAGAGAGGGCGGCAGCAGGAGCACGAGAGAATTCAGTCGAGACAAACCCAACGGCACCTGCTAGCAATGCTTCCGTTCTTTATTCCCTCCTGTACAGAGAGCAGCTTGCTTAACCACCAGTTCCTTCCTCTGCCAAGAGTTGAATAAAAGCTTCGCTTGCTCAGCCACCAAGCACTCTGGGATTTGTAGTCCCCTCCACAGTGGCTGAACGTCAACCACCAGAGGGCTTTGCAAACAATAGCCTGGTTCCTTCGTTACTGTTTTGCATAATAAGGAAACACTTTTTCACCCAGACATCTGTGGAATTCCCTGCCACAGAAGGCGGTGGAGGCCGATTCACTGGATGTTTTCAAGAGAGAGTTATATAGAGCTCTCAGGGCTAAACAAGGGGTCACTGTTTAAGGATAAGGGGGAAATCTTTTAGGACCGAGACGAGAAAAACATTTTTCACACAGAGAGTGGTGAATCTCTGGAATTCTCTGCCACTGAAGGTAGTTGAGGCCACAGTTCATTGGCTATATTTAAGAGGGAGTTAGATGTGGCCCTTGTGGCTAAAGGTATCAGGGGGTATGGAGAGAAGGCAGGGATGGGATACTGAGTTGGATGATCAGCCATGATCATATTGAATGGCGGTGCAGGCTCGAAGGGCCGAATGGCCCCAATTTTGCCCCCCCCCCTCCCAATCCGATGCCACATTGGGAGAGGGGGGGGGGGGGGGCAAAAACATTAAAAACAAAACAATTTTTTTTAAAAGATATGGGGAAAAAGCAGAAACGGGGTACTTATTTTGTATGGTCAGCCATGATCATATTGAATGGCTCGAAGGGCCGAATGGTCTACTCCTGCACCTATTTTCCATGTTTCTATATCTTTCACTCATTGTTCTTTATCTCTCTACATCATCATCTATATCTCTTGTTTCCCTTATCCCTAACCAGTCTGAAGAAGGGTGTCGACCCGAAACGTCACCCATTCCTTCTCTCCAGAGATGCTGCCTGTCCCGCTGAGTTACTCCAGCATTTTTGTGTCTATCTTTGCAAACGTGAGTGTGAGTCAGGTAATTGATCTAATAGTTTCTGCTCAAGGGAGGAAGGGGAAGTTCATCATTTCTTTGAAGCTCTTCTGCGTGCTTCTGTTTCCCCAAAGCCTACTCATTTGTTTCTTCCTCCTACTCACTGCCTTAAGCAATAACTATTAAATAAAATGTGTGGGAAGGAACTGCAGATGCTGGTATAAACCGTAGATAGACACAAAAACCTGGAGTAACTCAGCTGGACATCTAACTCCCAGTAACCCTTGAATCGCCTCTCTCTGTCCCTCCCACCAACCTAGTCATTGCACTAGTTTCACTGTCATCCTGTTCAGTTTCGCAGTGTGCATCACTAGTTGTAACCCTCCCCACAGCCAACAATGGACCCTTGTGGGCTCCACCTTTCCCCTAATCATCGTTGTTTTTTGGATCTCTTTCATTCATTCGTTTTTCTATGTACCTTCTATATCTCTCCTTTCCCACTCCCCAGTCTCTCAGTCTGAGGAAGGGTCTCGACCCGAAACGTCACCAGAACATCATGTATGTCAGTCCCGCCATAGAAACATAGAAAAACATAGAAACATAGAAATTAGGTGCAGGAGTAGGCCATTCGGCCCTTCGAGCCTGCACCGCCATTCAATATGATCATGGCTGATCATCCAACTCAGTATCCCGTACCTGCCTTCTCTCCATACCCTCTGATCCCCTTGGCCACAAGGGCCACATCTAACTCCCTCTTAAATATAGCCAATGAACTGGCCTCAACTACCCTCTGTGGCAGAGAGTTCCAGAGATTCACCACTCTCTGTGTGAAAAAAAGTTTTCCTCATCTCGGTTTTAAAGGATTTCCCCCTTATCCTTAAACTGTGACCCCTTGTCCTGGACTTCCCCAACATCGGGAACAATCTTCCTGCATCTAGCCTGTCCAACCCCTTAAGAATTTTGTAAGTTTCTATAAGATCCCCTCTCAATCTCCCGCTAATTAACCTGGTGAACCTCTCTCTGTTCACCCCACCTCATGGTGTGGAGTTTGCACCTTTCTCCCTGTGACCTTGTGGGTTTCCTCTGGGTGCTGCGGTTTCCTCCCACATCCCAAATTGTCCACAGTAAATTACCCCTAGTGCGTAGATGAGTGGTAGAAACTGTGGGAGCTCGATGAGAATGTGGGGAGAACTTTTTTTTTTAACTGAGGTTAATTTAACATTGTAAACAGGATGATGGTTGCTGGGGACTTGAACTGAAGGGCCTGATTCCTCCCAGTATCTCTGTGTGTATGTTCCTGCTTCCAGCTGAGAGGAGGCAGCCCAGACCATCACACAAACCAACCTCCCTTCCATTGACTCCATCTACACCTCAAACTACCTCGGCAAGGCCAGCAGCAAAATCAAGGATGAGTCACACCCCAGCCACTCCCTCTTCTCCCCTCTCCCATCGGGCAAAAGGCATAGAAGTGTGAAAACGCACACCTCTAGATTCAGGGGCAGCTGTTATCAGGCAACTGAACCATCCTACTGCAACTTGAGAGTAGTCCTGAACTGCTATGGGACTAGATCGGACTTTACTGGCTCCACTATCTTGTGAGAGTTTGTCGAGGAGGACTCTCCCTAACTTCTACAGGTGCACAGTAGAGAGCATGCTGACCGGTTGCATCGTGGCTTGGTTCGGCAACTTGAACGTCCAGGAGCAGAAAAGTGCAAAAAGTTGTAAACACTGCCCAGTCCATCATCGGCTCTGACCTCCCTACCATCGAGGGGATCTATCGCAGTCACTGCCTCAAAAAGGCTGGCAGTATCATCAAGGACCCACACCATCCTGGCCACTCACTCATCTCTCCGCTGCCTTCAGGTAGAAGGTACAGGAGCCTGAAATCTGCAACATCCAGGTTCAGGAATAGCTGCTTCCCCACAGCCATCAGACTATTAAACTCAACACAAACAAAAATCTGAACTTTAATAGCCTATTGCACTTAATATGCTTATTTATGTGTGAATATATATATTCAATGGTATATGGACACACTGATCTGTTCTGTATTCATGCCTCCAATACTCTGTTGTGCTGAAACAAAGCAAGAATTTAATTGTCCTATCTGGGACACATGACAATAAAACTCTCTTGAACTTGAACTTGAAGTTAAACATTATTCAAGTTATACATGATATCATGTATCTGTACACTGTGGATGGCTCGATTGTAATCATGTAGTGTGTTTCCGCTGACTGGTTAGCACGCAACAAAAGCTTTTCACTGTACCTCGGTACACGTGACAATAAACTCAACTCAAACTGAAGACTTGCTTTATTGACCCATCCAAAGATGACACCTCAGGATGTGTGGCACTAACTCTGAGAGCTCACAAGGATTTACAACCAATTCTACATCGCAAACCAGGACTCCACCCTGCGATGATTGGTCAAACCTTCTGGATTGTTCTGGAGTCTCTGTGAGTCAATGCCCATGATAAATATGGATGAGCTCTTCAAAAATGGTCCCAGAGCACCGTGGCCTTTAGGGGGAGCCACCGAGCCGGTCTCCCGCGGCCGAACGCAAGAGCTGGTGCACCGCCCGCGGCCTGCAGGAGGTGCTGCTGAGCCGGCCCCTGCTCTTCACTTGAATGATGGAACTGGTGACAACAGAGGATGCGATGGGCGAGGAACAAAGACGGTGGGAGAGGAGAGGGAACCGCGGTCTGGCCCACCGTGCCCATGAGATTGGCTGCAGGGGGCTCGCAGCCCTGGGGGACAAAAGTGGATGGGAGAGGAGTGGAGCGTGGGGTCACTGGTCGATCCACATGCCCAAGGAAGTCAATAGACAATAGACCATAGGTGCAGGAGTAGGCCATTCGGCCCTTCGAGCCAGCACCGCCATTCAATGTGATCATGGCTGATCATCCCCAGTCAATACCCCGTTCCTGCCTTCTCCCCATATGCCCTGACCCCACTATTTTTAAGAGCCCTATCTTGAAAACATCCAGAGAACCTGCCTCCACCTGAGGCAGAGAATTCCACAGACTCGCCACTCTCTGTGAGAAAAAGTGTTTCCTCGTCTCCGTGCTAAATGGCTTACTCCCTATTCTTAAACTGTGTGTGGCCCCTGGTTCTGGACTCCCCCAACATCGGGAACATGTTTCCTGCCTCTAGCCTGTCCAAGCCCTTAACAATCTTATATGTTTCAAGGAGGCCCTACAGCAGCCTGGGGCTCGCCTGAAATGGGCACCGCTCATCACAACCAGAGTTCGGACTGGACTTTGAAAACCCAGTGGCAATAACAACCATAGTTTGTTCTTGCCCAACTTGATTCCCACCACCTTCCGATGTTGCACGAATACCCCCAGCAGTGGCCTCTCCTCCCACACACAGTCACAATCCCCCTACTGAGGCCTCTTCCCCTTCCCCATTTTTCACACTGCGCTCTGACAAACATCAAACAGTCACCACAGATACGGGAACCAAATCAGATTCTAAGACAACCAACATCTGCTTGACTCCTCTGTCCATTTCCGGGTGGAATGACGAGAGATCTATGGAAGAATCTCGCAGATGCTGGAAGTCTGAAATAAAAGCCGATCTCTCATCTCACCCCTGCCGTGGGGAAGAAGGTACAGGAGTCTGTAAACTGTAACGTCCAGGTTCAGGAACAGCTTCTTCCCGACAGCCGTCAGGCTATTGAATGGCACAAACTCCAACTAAACCCCAAACTACAAATTGTCTTGATTGCGTTAAAGACTTCAGGCTTTGTTTTTGATTTCTGCACTTTAAAAATTAAATTCTTCAACTTCATTTCATTGTTTATGAAGGTGTTAACTGAGAACTGTGTTTACATATCTGTTGCAAAGAAGAATTTTCTTTGTACCATTCCTGGTTTAAATGGCAATAAAACATTCTTGACGCATCAAACACTTTGCAGAGTGGCACAGCGGTAGAGTTGCTGCCTTACAGCGCTCGCAGTGCCAGGCACCCGGTTCGATCCTGACTAGGGGTGCTGTCTGTATGGAGTTTGCACGATCTCCCCATGACAGCGTGTGTTTTTTCCGAGATAGAAACATAGAAACATAGAAAATAGGCGCAGGAGGAGGTGAATCTTCGGTTTCCTCCTACACTCCAAAGACATACAGGTTTGTAGGTTAATTGGCTTGATATAAATGTATATTGTCCCTAGTGTGTGTAGGATAGTGTTAGTGTGCGGGGATCGCTGGTCGGTGCGGACTTGGTGGGCTGAGTTGTAACTCTAAACTAAACTATGTAGAAAGACAAAGAGGATTAATGTTCCTGTTTCAGGACCTGGAACGTTAAAGTTGTTTCTCTTTCCGCAGAGGCTGCCTGACCTGCTGAGTTTTTCCAGCATTTGCTCGTTTTACATCAGGCGATCTGGAGTTAGAGTCCATTAGTATCGCAACTACTCCTGAATGATGTGTAATCTGCAGCCACCTAGTGGCAACTGGAAGATGTTCAATTGGACATGTTTAAGAAGGAACTGCAGATGCTGGAAAATCGAAGGTACACAAAAATGCTGGAGAAACTCAGCGGGTGAGGCAGCATCTATGGAGCGAAGGAAATAGGCAACGTTTCGGGTCGAAACCCTTCTTCAATTGATCATGGTCATGTAGTCTGTTATAAGATCAAAGATAGACACAAAAAGCTGGCGTAACTCAGCGGGACAGGCAGCATCTCTGGAGAGAAGGAATGGGTGATGGTCGAATCGTCATAAGGTCATGAGTGATAGGAATAGAATTAGACCATTTGGCCCATCAAGTCTACTCTGTCATTCAATCGTGGCTGATCTATCGAAGATAGACATAAAAAAGACAGACTCTTAGCAGGTGCAGCAGCATCTATGGAGCGAAGGAGATAGGCAACGTTTCAGCCCGAAACATTGCCTATTTCCTTCGCTCCATAGATGCTGCTGCACCCGCTGAGTTTCTCCAGCATTTTTGTGTACCTTCGATTTTCCAGCATCTGCAGTTCCTTCTTAAACACTTAGACTCTTAGCAGGACAGGCAGCATTGGATGACATATCGGGTCAAGACCCTTCTTCAGAGCAGAGTCTCGACCCAAAACGTCACCCATTCCTTCTCTCCAGAGATGCTGCCTTTCCTGCTTGAGTCACCCCAGTATTTTGTATCTATCTAAAGAAATACATTTACATACATTTAATGTGATGCAATTTAAACGCCCACTGTATTACATCTAACTAATAATGAAATTGTAAACCCTATCTAGTTTATAATCAAATTGATGCCATTTAAAAGCACTCTGCAATATATCTAACGAAAGATGTGCCATAAACCTAAATGGTTTGTACTTAAATTAATGAAGTTAAAAGCGCTGTACACCATATCTAAATATAATGAGCTGTAAACTATGTATGGTTTCCAATTAAATTAATGTGGTTTAAAAGCTCTGGGCATCATATCTAAAAATAACAAGCTGAAAACTGCATATAGTTTAAAATAATGTAACCTGTAATAAATGTATCACTTTGAATAAATCTCCCTCTACAACCTTGCTTCCAGTGAAAGGAACCAGAGGTAAGACAAGTGATAGATACACAATGCTGAAGTAACTCAGCGGGGCAGGTGGTATCTATGGAGGGAAGGAATACTGTAGGTGAATCCATTCCTTCTCTCTAGAGATGCTGCCTGTCCCGCTGAGTTACTCCAGCATTCAGTGCCTATCATCAGTGTAAACCAGCATCTGCAGTTCCTTTATACATATCTAGATAAGACAGGAAGGGTCTCGACCAGAAACGTCACCCATTCCTTCTCTCCAGAGATGCTGCCTGTCCAGCTGAGTTACTCCAGCTTTTTGTGTCTATCTAGATAAGATAACTTCTCTTTATAGCTGGACCCTGCCAATGTCACATCCTAGTCTACAGAGCTCTCTCTCAGAATTCCTTTCGACTTTAGAGATACAGCATGGAGTCAGGCCCTTTGGCCCACCGTCCATGTTGACCAGCGATCACCCCTCCCACTAACACTATCCTATTTACAATTTGTTATTTAACCAAAGCCAATTAACCTACAAACCTGTACGTCTTTGGAGTGTGGGAGGAAACCGGAGATCCCGGAGAAGACCCACGCATGTCACAGGGAGAACGTGCAAACTCCACACAGTGGGTGACTGTATCGTCCTGCCTGGGGTGGTGGTGGAGGTAGATATGATCGGTGTGTTTAATAATAATAATAATAATAAGTTTATTTATATAGCACATTTATAGTCAATTTTCATTGACCCCAAAGTGCTTTACATAATTTAAAAATCAGTTCCATACAAAGCATAAAGATGGGTTAACAAAATAATAAAATGCATAAACAGGACACAACATGTAACATAAACATCCATCAGCATTCATCACTGTGGTGGAAGGCACAAAAAAGTTTGGCCGTCCTCCTCCATTTCACCCCCCAGTGGACCGGACCAAGACCAGAGTCCAGTCCAGGATCGGTCTTTCCTCACCAGAGACCGCGGCTTCAAGATTGTGTAGGCCGCAGGCCAGCGGTTGAGATTTAAAGTCCCCGCCGCAGCCAGAAGCACCGTAGACTGGAGACTTTTAGGAGGCTTTTAGACATGGATATGCATGAAATGGAGGGATATGGATCACATGCAGGCAGACGGGGTTAGTATAACTTAGCGTGATGTTTGCACGGACATTGTGGGCCGAAGGGACTGTTCCTGTGCTGTACTGTTCTCGTTTTTGTGGTTGAATGATCTAAATTAATGTACAGCTCTGCTTAGGTCTATAATGGAAGGTTTCCTCAAATTCTGCACAATCATTTCACAAATGTTATATAAGGGATACAGCATAGAAACAGGCCCTTCGGCCAGCCGATACTGCACTGACCAGCGATCAGCACACACTAGGGACAATTCACAGAAGCCAATTAAAGTACAAACCCCAGACATCTTTGGGATGTGGGAGGAAACTGGAGCACCCGGAGAAAACCCACGCGGTCCCAGGGAGAACGTCCAAACTCTGAACCAACAGCACCCGTAGTCAGGATCGAACCCAGGTCTCTGGCGCTGTGAGGCAGCAAACCTTCTCTGACCAATGACTACCCACACACTAGTTTAAACCTACACACTATGGACAATTTGTTGAAGCCAATTAGCCAACAAATCCACACGTCTTTGGGAGAACGTACAAGCTCCACAGAGACAGCACCTGTAGTCAGGATTGAACTCTGGTCTCTCGCACCATGAGGCAGCAACTTTACCACTGTGCCGCCCTCTTAATGTGGAGTAATGAGTGCACGGGGGTGAGAGGAGAGCAGGATTCTGCAGAGTCATTCAGTTGACAGATCGCCCAACAGTGACTCAGCATCTGAGGGAGTACTCCGCCCAGCTTTGATCATTGGCTGTGGAGTTCAGGAAAGTGCCTGGTTGCAACCTACCTCCTCCTTGTGTTTGGTTGGTATCCCAGAACTGGTTCTCACTATATAATCATCACAGCAGGCAGTCTTGTGCCACAGTGGAGTACTGATCATCAGAAAACTGCGTGGATATGAAACTATTTTCATTGAAGGGATGTTGAGTTTAGTTGAGATGTTTAATTTAGTTAACTTTCGATGAGTTAAGATTAGTTGAGTTGAGTTAGGTTTAGCTGAGTTAAGGTTAGATTGCAGATAGACACAAAATGCTGGAGTAACTCAGCGGGTCAGACAGCATCTCTGGAGAGAAGTTGAAGGAATAGGTGACGTTTTGGGTCGAGACCCTTCTTCATCCATCCAACATGCAGCTTTAGATTAGTTTGGTTTAAAATTTGTACCAGCTTGATATCGATGAACATGGACGGTCTGGTCCCAGAGATGACTGATTTGAGCTCACGGCTCTTGGACTTCAGCGTGGCAAAATCGCTCACCATGTGTACGGGGAACGTGGTGAGGCGGAGCAACTCTACAAGACGCCATCCCGTGACACCGGAGCAAGAGGTAGTGTGTGGTGCGGGGTTCAGGGTGGGACCTGTTGTACATGGAGGGCTGAGGATAATGGCCATTTGGGAACTGTGCTTTCAAATGTTGGTTTGTGGAAATTCCCGGCACTTTATCCCGATTCCAGGGTTTTCCCCGAGCACGGGATTCCACACGTGGTCTGATCGGTACAAACAGCACCCGTAGTCAGGAACAAACTCGGATCCCTGGCGCTGTAAGGCAGTAGCTCTACCTTGCCACCTTTGGTTAAGATTGGAAACTCACCTTAAAGCTATGCCTTCTATTATTTGATACTACCATGGAGTCATAGAGTGATACATCGTTGAAACTGGTCCATACCAGTCAACATGTCCCAACTACACTAGTCCCATCTACCTGCGTTTGGCCCATACATCTACAAACCTGTCCTATCCATATACCCGTCTGTTTCTTAACTGTTGCGATAGTCCCTACCTCAATAACCTCATCTGGCATCCAAGAAATAATGTGCATGCAGTTGTAACTAAGTTATGCCCCTGTCCCACTTAGGAAACCTGAACGGAAACCTCTGGAGACTTTGCGCCCCACCCAAGGTTTCCGTGCAGTTCCCGGAGGTTACAGGTGGTTGCCGGAGGTTGCAGGTAGTGGAAGCAGGTAGGGAGACTGACAAAAACCTCCGGGAACCGCACGGAAACCTTGGGTGGGGCACAAAGTCTCCAGAGGTTTCCGTTCAGGTTTCCAAAGTAGGGACAGGGGCATTAGCGAATGCCAAATAGAGTTAGCTGACAGGATGACTAATCCAAAGGTCTAGTTTGAACCAGAATGTATAGTATTAATTATTTCACCAGAAGAGGGCACTGCTGGCAAGGACAATGTTTATTCCACATCCAATATTTGCCCTGTACAACATGTCATGTGGTGCAGGTTTGGCCATTAGTGAGTTTGAGATTAGTTTATCATTATTGTTGTCATGTTCACCAAGGTGCAGTGAAAATATTTTTTTGTCCAGTCAGTGAGATGACTGTCTGAAGAAGAGTCTCGACCCGAAACGTCACCCATTCCTTCTCTCCAGAGATGCTGCCTGTCCCGCTGAGTTACTCCAGCATGTTGTGTCTATCTTTGGTGAAAAGACTATACATGATTACAATCAAGCCTTCCACAGTTTACAGATATACTGGATAAAGATAATATCGTTTAGTGCAAGATAACATCCAGTACAGTATGATTAAAGATAAGATTCCAGTACAGTATGATTAAAGATATTGTCTCCAATGAGTAAATGGGAGGACCCCCCTCTAGTTGGTGTGAGCTCGGATCAGTTCCCTGAAACTGTCCCTGAATTTGGAGCAATTCTGGAGATCCTGGTAAATCCGTGGAATCTTCATACATCAGTTTGAGTAATGGTTCCCTGGAAAACATTTAGCGGCACGGTGGCGCAGAATTGTTGCCTTACAGACCCAGGTTCGATCCCAACCAAGGGTGCTGTCTGTAGGGAGTTTGTTCGTTCTCCTGGTGCTCCGGTTTCCTCCCACATTTAAAAGACGTGCAGGTTTGTTGGTTAATTGGCTTTGGTAAAAATTGTAAATTATCCCTAGTGTGTAGGATAATGTCAGTGTACGGGGTATCGTTGATCGGCGCAGACTTGGTGGGCCGTATCTCTATACTAAACCAAACTATTGATCAAAAAACACACACAACCTGCTGTAGTGACTCAGCGAGTCAGGCAGCATCTCTGGAGAATGTGGCCTGAGTGACGTTTCAGATTGAGATCTTCTCATACACCTACGTAGAGATTTTGGCCGATGATTTCACTTGAATGCTGAGTCACTGTTAGATAATATCTCAAGAAAATTACTTCCCTCGGGGAAAGGCCTCGACATTACCCTTGTTCTCCAGACCTGACCCGCTGAGTTACTCCAGCACTTTGTGTCCTTTTATTTGTAAATGAGCATCTGCAGTTCCTTGTTTCAACATTATTGAACCAGTTGGCTTTTAATCAACAGTTAAAATAAGAACCACCATTATGGATAGTTGCCATTTATGTTCAGAATGTTATCTTTAATATTCTAATGATGAATTTAAATTTAATTAATGCTTCATTTTCCTTTCTCCAGCTCATTTAAAATTGAGATTTAAAATTGATTTCCTTTGATCAATAGTCAAGATAATAGATAATAGATAATAGACATAAGACATATAGAACAAAAGAGGTATTAAACATAGAAACATGGAAAATAGGTGCAGGAGTAGGCCATTCGGCCCTTCGAGCCTGCACCGCCATTCAATGTGATCATGGCTGATCATCCCCAATCAGTACCCCGTTCCTGCCTTCTCCCCATATCCCCTGACTCCATTATCTTTAAGAGCTCTATCTTTAAGAGCTTTATCCCTCTTAAAAGTATCCAGAGAACTGGCATCCACTGCCCTCTGAGGCAGAGAATTCCACAGACTCACCACTCTCTGTGTGAAAAGGTGTTTCCTCGTCTCCATTCTAAATGGCTTACCCCTTATTCTTAAACTGTGTGGCCCCTGGTTCTGGACTCCCCAAACATTGGGAACATGTTTCCTGCCTCTAGCTTGTCACAACCCTTAACAATCTTATATGTTTCAATAAGATCCACTCTCATCCTTCTAAACTCCAGAGTGTACAAGCCCATTCTTTCAGCATATGACAGTCCCGCCATCCCGGGAATTAACCTTGTAAACCTACGCTGCACTCCCTCAATAGCAAGAATGTCCTTCCTTAAATTAGGGGAGCAAAACTGCACACAATGCTCCAGGTGTGGTCCAATGTTGTGAATAATAGTCTCACAATACAATGAATCAGGTGTTTGCTACCTCAGAATAGAAGGACATAAGAATGTAGATGGGGCGGTGAATGGGTGGCAGTCTGTACTAGTTCATGAACAAATTATACTCCGTGCGTCTAGCCTTTAAACTTTGAAGATACAGCGTAGAAACAGGCTCGAGTCCGAGCTGACCAGCAACCATCCCGTACGCTAGGACTATCCTACACACTTGGGACAAGTTACAATTTTACTGAAGCCAATCAACATACAAACCTGCACCTATTTGGAGTGTGTGAGGAAAAGGAGTCTGAAGACCCGAAACGTCACCCATTCCTTCTCTCCAGAGACGCTGCCTGTCCCGCTGAGTTACTCCAGCATTTTGCGTCGATCTTTGAAGTTAGATCCTGTCCGAATAATCTCCCACGAAGCACGATGTGTAAATAAAACTAATATGCAAATCCTAGATCTTCATATCATCCATTAACTTGTCGCCTCAGCCACTTTGTGAACTGACACTTGATGTAAAAATGATATTTCTAGATTCTGGACTGCATCAAGGCTGCTTTGGGTGAATGGGTTTCAAAGATCAACCGTGATCAAGTTGAACTGAAGGTAAGACGGTTCTCATTTATTGAAATTGCATTCGTGCTTGCCTTATCAATTCCCCCTCTGGCTCTTTCAGTTTTCTTTACCTAGTTTTGAGATACAGCTTGAAAACAGGCCATTCAGCCCATCATGTTCATTTTTTTTTGTTTGTTTTTTAAATTAGAAGTACAATAATATAGTAGATAAGTATCTAATACATAATGAGATAATACAATTCATGTACAACTTCTATTTTCAAATATCGCAGAATAGTACAGAAAATTAGATTAGTCAAGATAGAGGAGAAATGAATATCATAAGCCCTAGTGTTAGTTTGTGAGATTTGTTGGGGAAGTCCAGGACAAGGGGTCACAGCTTAAGGATAAGGGGGAAATCCTTTAAAACCGAGATGAGAAGAACATTTTTCACACAGAGAGTGGTGAATCTCTGGAACTCTCTGCCACAGAGGGTAGTTGAGGCTAGTTCATTGGCTATATTTAAGAGGGAGTTAGATGTGGGCCTTGTGGCTAAGGGGATCAGGGGGTATGGAGAGAAGGCAGGTACGGGATACTGAGTTGGATGATCAGCCATGATCATATTGAATGGCGGTGCAAGCTCGAAGGGCCGAATGGCCTACTCCTGCACCTAATTTCTATGTTTCTATGTATCTATAAATAAAACCCAAAGAAAAGGTAGAAGGAGATAGAGTAGAAAAAAAGACAAGAAGAGAAAAAAAACATAGAGAGACAGAAAGGAAATAAAAATAAAGAGATTGAGAGAGATATACCTATTTAATGTCATTATCCACCCTTCACCTGGTTCTGAAACGTTTAATTTCTAATATTAATAATATATTCTATTGTCATTGATTCAGATTCAGATTCAGATTCAGATTCAGATTCAACTTTAATTGTCATTGTCAGTGTACAATACAGAGACAACGAAATGCAGTTAGCATCTCCCTGGAAGAGGGACATAGAATATGATTTCAATAAATAAATCTATTTACATGCATACAGTCATAGACTTCTTTTTTCCTGTGGGAGGAGTGTCCGGGGGGGGTGGTGATTGGCAGTCACCGAGGTACAGTGTTGAGTAGAGTGACAGCCGCAGGGAAGAAGCTGTTCCTGGACCTGCTGGTTCGGCAACGGAGAGACCTGTAGCGCCTCCCGGATGGTAGGAGGGTAAACAGTCCATGGTTGGGGCAAGAGCAGTCTACCAGCTGCACCACTGTGTTCTCTCCTGATTACTTATGAAATGCAGTCTCCATTCTCTTGTTATTTTGTCAGGCACTAGCTCAGCATGCTGTTTGCAGCCTAATGCAAGATAACGAGAGGATTGGAGCCAAAGAGAGAGAAGACATCAAACTCTCCGGTAAGTTTCTCATCGAGGGAGCTCGTGTTGGATCTATGGGATCTGCGGAAATAGTTTTGGCGCCCGTCCCTGGGTAGAACTGCTGCCTCACAGCGCCGGAGACCCAGGTTCGATTCTAACCTCGGGTGGTGCCTGTATGGAGTTTGTACGTTCTCCCCATGATAGCGGAGTCAAGGGATATGGGGAGAAGGCAGGAACGGGGTACTGATTGTGGATGATCAGCCATGATCATAGCTTCTTCTTCCTGCCCCCCCCCCCCTCACACACACATCAGTCTGAAGGAGGGTCTCAACCCGAAGTGTCACCTATTCCTTTGCTCCATAGATGCTGCCTCACCCGCTGATTTTCTCCAGCATTTTCGTCCACCTATGATCATAGTGAATGGTTGTGCTGACTCGAAGGGCCGAATGGCCTACTCCTGCACCTACTGTCTATAGACCTGCGTGGGTTTTCTCCGGGTGCTCCGGTTTCCTCCCACACTCCAGAGACCTGCAGCTTTGTAAATTAATTGGCTTCTGTAAATTCTCCCTAGCGTGTAGAGTAGAACTGGTGTATGGTTCAGCATAGATTCACTGGGCCGAATGGCCTGCTTCCACACTGTATCTCTAAACGAAACTAAACTAAACTAAACTAAACCTGTACATTACTTTAGATCACTCAACCAATGGAGATCTAGAACATAAACATAGAACAGCTCTGCACATGGATAGGTGACCTTATTGAAGAAGAAAGAGTCTGAATACAGGTCCCCACCCGAAACATCACCTATCCGTGTTCTCCAGGGATGCTGCCTGACCCGCTGAGTTACTCCAGCACTTTGTGTTTTATTTTGTTATAAACCTGCATCTGCAGTTCCTTGTCTCTACAGAGCTGGGGCTTGTTTGTGTGAATACCTGCTCACCTTCTCTTTGTCTTCCTCAGCCAAACTATTCATCTACAGATTTGAACCTGGGATGATCAAAGAGAGTGCATCTAGAGGTAGGTGAAGCCACTGTGGATTCTCCCATGGGCTGGCAAGTAAATCTCCTCCAACTGCATGCGACAGCTACACAAAAAAGCTGGAGAAACTCAGCGGGTGCAGCAGCATCTTTGGAGCGAAGGAAATAGGCAAAGTTTCGGGCCGAAACGTTGCCTATTTCCTTCGCTCCATAGATGCTGCTGCACCCGCTGAGTTTCTCCAGCTGTTTTGTGTAACCTTCGATTCTCCAGCATCTGCAGTTCCTTCTTAAACACTGCATGCGACAGCTATTCAGCTTATTCCCTTTATCATGTGGATGGCTCGATCAGTGCCATGTGGATGGCTCGATTGGAATCATGTATTGTCTTTCTGAGGTTTGTTAGCTAGCATGCAACAAAACATAGAAATATAGAACAATAGCTGCAGGAGTAGGCCATTCGGCCCTTCGAGCCAGCACCGCCATTCAATATGATCGTGGCAGATCATCCTAAATCAGTACCCCGTTCCTGCTTTTTCCCCACATCCCTTGATTCCGCTAGCTGTATCTAACTCTCTCTTGAAAACATCCAGTGAATTGGCCTCCACCGCCTACATCCGAGACAGCACTCACACCCTTCAACTTTTTAATAACTTTCAGGCCCCCATTGACTCATCAAAAAGCAAGAGTCTGAAGAAGGGTCCCAACCCAAAACATCACCAATCCATGTTTTCCAGAGGTGCTGCCTGACCCACTGAGTTATTCCAGCACCTTGTATCAAGAGAGAGTTAGATATAGCTCTTAGGGCTAATGGAATTAAGGCCTGTATCTCTAAACTAAATTATAAACACAGAAAATAGGTGCAGGAGTAGGCCATTCGGCCCTTCGAACCAGCACCGCCATTCAATATGATCATGGCTGATCATCTAAAATCAGTACCCCGTTCCTGCTTTCTCCCCATATTCCTTGATTCCGTTAGCCCTAAAATCTCTATGTAACTCTCTCTTGAATCCATCCAGTGAATTGTCCTCCACTGCTTTCTGTGGCAGAGATTTCCACAGATTCACAACTCTCTGGGTGGAAACGTTTTTCCTCAAGTTTTTCACTGTACCTAGGTGCACATGATAATAAACTCAAATTAAACTTAGTTACACAGGGTGTTTAAGGAATATCTGCAGATGCTGGAAGGATCAAAGGTAGACAAAAATGTCTGAAGAAGGGTCTCGACACGAAACGTCACCTACTCCTTCGCTCCATAGATGCTGTCTCACCCGCTGAGTTTCTCCAGCATTTTTTGTCAACCTTAGTTACACAGGGACATTTTTGTAGTTTGTTACACTGAAACTTTGGTGTCCTGCAGGGCTAGTGATAGAAGGTGGGACTATGCTGGCTAGATCTATGGTGAGGTACTTGGTGCCAATGGGCTGATCTAGGTTTAGGATTCATTTTGTCACTCGTATCCAGGTACAGTCAATAGCTTCATGATGTCCAGTCATATCAGATAATACTCCACAGACATGCACAGATATCATGAGAGGAATAGATCGGGCAGATGCACAGTCAAGTCAAGTCAAGTCAAGTTTATTTGCACATACACATACGAGATGTGCAGTGAGTCACAGAGTCTCTTGCCTAGAATACATGTAAAATTATAAAAGGACTGGACAAGCTAAATGCAGGAATAATGTTCCCAATGTTGGGCGAGTCCAGAACCAGGGGCCACAGTCTTAGAATAAAGGGGAGATCATTTAAGACTGAGGTGAGAAAAAACGTTTTCACCCAGAGAGTTGTGAATCTGTGGAATTCCCTGCCACAGAGGGCAGTGGAGGCCAAGTCACTGGATGGATTTAAGAGAGAGTTAGATAGAGCTCTAGGGGCTAGTGGAGTCAAGGGATATGGGGAGAAGGCAGACACGGGTTATTGATAGGGGACGATCAGCCATGATCACAATGAATGGCGGTGCTGGCTCGAAGGGTCGAAGGGCCGAATGGCCTCCTACTGCACCAATTTTCTATGTTTCTATGTTTCTAGTAGGGGAATCGAGAACCAGAGGACACAGGTTTAAGGTGAGGGGAGAAAAATTTAAGAA
Organism: Leucoraja erinaceus; assembly: GCF_028641065.1. Lineage (NCBI taxonomy): Eukaryota > Metazoa > Chordata > Chondrichthyes > Rajiformes > Rajidae > Leucoraja > Leucoraja erinaceus. Next base: position 7,454,447 of record NC_073415.1, read on the forward strand.
GAACCTGAGGGGTAACTTTTTCACGCAAAGGGTGGTGGGTGGTTGGAACGAGCTGCCGGAGGAGGTAGTTGGGGCTGGGACTATCGCAACATTTGGACAGGTACATGGATAGGGCAGCTTTAGATGGATATGAGCCAAACACAGGCTGGCGGGACTAGTCTAGATGGGACATGTTGGTTGGTGTGGGCAAGTTGGGCCAAAGGGCCTGTTTCCACACTGTATGATCCTATGACTGGACACTCTATACATTTGGACTCCTTCCGCTGGGGACTAAGGGCAGGTATTCTCTGTTGATTTGCAGCCTGCCTGGAGCTGGGAGTGACTCAGTTGGACTCCGTTATCCTGGCCCTGCCCCCACTGTCCGGAGGTGAGTGCCGATCCCTGGAGGAGCTGCAACCTCCCTGGGAGGAGATGGAGGCTCTGGTCCAAGAGAAGAAGGTGTCGTCTATCGGAGTGTCTGACCTGGACCACCAACTGCTAGAGGCCCTTTGCCTAAAGGCTCAGGTACAAGCACATCATCTTCTTGCGTTGCTCGTTGACCATGGAGCTGGTAGCACAGGATTACACAGTGCCCGTGGTGGGGGGAACTCCCCCGACCTGACCGCTTCCTTCTGCTACTGATCTGACCCAGGTTTTCTCTCCCACAGGTACAGCCTAGTAGTTGCCAGGTGAACCTGGCCTCTTGCTGTGTAATACCACCTGATCTCACCACCTTCGCCAGTGAGAACAACATCCAACTGTTGACCCACAATGACCCCACAGGTGAAGTATCCTCATGTTCTTCCTGCGTTGGTATCAATGAGTGAATGATTGAATTAATGGATGAATGAGTGAATGATGAATGAATGAGTGAAAGATTAAATGAATGAATGAATGAATGATATGAATGTATGAATGAGTGAATGATGAATGACTGATGATGAATGAGTGAATGGGTGAGTGAGTAATGAGTGAAATATAAAATGAATGATGAATGTATGACTGAATGATTGAATGAGTAGATGAGTGAATGAGTGAATGATGAATGAGTGAATGATGAACGAGTGAATGATGAATGAGTGAATGATGAATGAGTGAATGAATGAATGAGTAAATGAATTGATTGAATGAATGAGTGATGAGTGAATTAATGTATGAGTGAGTGAATGAGTGAATGTATGAGTGAGTGAATTAGTGAATGAATGAATGAGAGAATGGATAAATGAATGGATGAATGAAGGGATGAGTGAATGAATGAATGAGTGAAAGAATGAATGATGACTGAATGAATGAATGAATGAATGAATGAATGAATGAATTAATGGATGAGTGAATGAATGAAAGTATGAATGATGACTGAATGAATGAATGAATGAGTGAATGTATGAATGAATGAATGAATGAGTGAATGAATGAATGAGTGATGAATGAATGAATGACTGAATGAATGAATGAATGAATGAATGTATGAGTGAAAGCATGAATGATGAATGAATGAATTAATGATTGAATGAATGATTGAATGAATGAATGCATGGATGATGAATGGGTGAATAAATGAGTGAGTGAGTGAGTGAGTGAGTGAGTGAGTGAGTGAGTGAGTGAGTGAGAGTGAGTGAGTGAGTGAGTGAGTGAGTGAGTGAGTGAGTGAATGAGTGAACAGGGCCTGTTTCCGCGCTGTGTCTCTAAAGACTAGACGTTTCACTGAGGTTTCCTTCCTTGCCCAGATATCCTCCCACTGGGACCGTTCCAGGATGCCCTCGGAGCCAGCGTGCGGGGTCCGGGCACTGCCCAGTGGGCACCGCGCTGGATCCTCCGGTACTCAGCCGTTATTAAAAACAGAGGGATCATAAAGTCCAAAGGGTACGTGGTCAAGGCGGAGAGAGCAGCAGCGCACTACTGAGCCCGCTCTGCGGCAAAAGGGTCGCCGTTGAATCTCTCTCTTGATGTCTCACCACCTCCGGAAGCCCTAGGACACCACGATGTAAACACAGATGTTACCCGAGACCACCCACGAACTGTAAACCGAGACAACATCTTCCCTGGTGGACAAAAGTGCTGGAGAAACTCAGCGGGTGCAGCAGCATCTATGGAGCGAAGGAAATAGGCAACGTTTCGGGATGAAACCCTTCTTCAGACTGATCTGCAACATCTTCCCTGGTGGTGCAGGCTCGAAGGGCCTCCTCCTGCACCTATTTCCTATGTTGCCCGCTGTTCACCTCTGACCTCATACAATCACACACCTTGAGGAGGCACGGTGGCACAGCGGTAGAATTGCTGCCTCCCAGCACCAGGGACCCGGGTTCGATCCTGACTACGGGTGGAGTTGATATATTCTCCCCGTAACCGCGTGGGTTTTCTCCGGGTGCTCCGGTTTCCTCCCACACTCAAAACACTTGAGGTTTGGTCGGTTAATTGGCTTCTGTAAATTGTCCCAAGTGTGGAGGATAGCACTAGTGTTCGAATGATGGGTGCGGACTCAGTGGGCCATTATTACCACTTTTAAGGCAGAATCAACATGTTAATACTGTAACATATAAATATACACTATGTATCCTGCATTCTATCCTTAATGTTTTTGCACTACATGTTGTCTTAATGTGGAGTAGAGTAGTAGAGAGGTTCTTCTGCAGTTGTATAGGGCTCTGGTAAGACCACATCTGGAGTATTGTGTACAGTTTTGGTCTCCTAATTTGAGGAGGGACATCCTTGTGATTGAGGCAGTGCAGCATAGGTTCACGAGATTGATCCCTGGGATGGCGGGACTGTCATATGAGGAAAGATTGAAAAGACTAGGCTTGTATTCACTGGAGTTTAGAAGGATGAGGGGGAGATCTTATAGAAACATGTAAAATTATAAAAGGACTGGACAGGCTAGATGCAGGAAAAATGGTCCCAATGTTGGGCGAGTTCACAGTCTTAGAACAAAGGGGAGGACATTTAAGACTGAGGTGAGAAAAAACATTTCCACCCAGAGAGTTGTGAATTTGTGGAATTCCCTGCCACAGAGGGCAGTGGAGGCTAAATCACTGGATGGATTTAAGAGAGAGTTAGATACTCTAGGGGCTAGTGGAATCAAGGGATATGGGGAGAAGGCAGGCACGGGTTATTGATTGGGGACAATCAGGCATGATCATAATGAATGGTAGTGCTGGCTCGAAGGGCCGAATGGCCTCCTCCTGCACCTATTTTCTATGTTTCTATGTTTCTATGTTTCTATGTATGGCATTAACGCACTGGTGTATAAATGATTTAACGGGTTTGTAAATAAAACAAATTTTTTCACTGTATGTCTGTAAACATTGCAACAATAAACCAGCACCAAACCTTTCAACTTTTAACTCTTTAAGAGTCTTTCCTGCAGGAATTATTCTTCATTGTTCGTTATCTCTCCACATCATCGCCTATATCTCTCGATTCCCTTATCCTAAACCAGTCTGAAGAAGAGTCTCGACCCGAAACGTCACCCATTCCTTCTCTCCAGAGATGCTGCCTGTCCCGCTGAGGAACGTTGGAACTGGCAACTTGCATCAGACCAAGATGTTTGCTGCTATTCAGTATCATCTTCACTTGCGGCTTGATGTGAAGTTGGTTCAAAAACCTTTCCGGGCGAGATGTGCAAGAGAGGCTTGTTGATAAAATCTGCTGCCTTTGCCTTATCTTGCAGAAGACACAGAAGCGAAGACGTGCGTAGTTGCACGCACCTCGGCTGGCGGTACTTTGCAGCTCGATGCTCTCAGAGCGACCTCCTCCCCCCAACCGTTGCAACCTCCCCGTCCGTAACCGCGAGAAAGAATTATGAGGATGTTGCCAGGACTGGCACAGTTGCCAGGTGTAAGTGGTTATGGGGAGAAGGCTGGATAATGGGATTAGGAGGGAGAGATAGATCAGCCATGATTGAATAACAGGAATTCTCAGTGGAATTAGCTGCCTCAGAGGGCTGTGGAGGCCGGTTCTCTGGATGCTTTCAAGTGAGAGCTACATAGGGCTTTTAAACTTAGCGGAGTCAGGGGATATGGGGAGAAGGCAGGAACGGGGTATTGATTGGGGATGATCAGCCATGATCATATTGAATGACGGTGCTGGCTCGAAGGGCCAAATGGCCTACTCCTGCACCTATTGTCTATTGTCTATTGATGGAATAGACCCTGATGGGCCTTATGGATTAATTATACTCCTATCACTTATGACCTTATGACAAAAGGCTAAAGAAAGAGGTTGGGCTGGCTAGGACTTTATTCCTTGTTTCTGGATTATCCGTTTTGCCAGACTAATTTACCGAATAGTGAAAGTCCTGGATAGAGTGGATGTGGAGAGGATGTTTCCATTAGTGGGAGAGTCCATAGCCTCAGAATAAAAGGGTGTAGCTTTAGAAAGGAGATGAGGAGGAATTTCTTTAGTCGGAGGGTGGTGAATCTGTGGAATTCTTTGCCACAGTAGGCTGTGGAGGCCAAGTCAGTGGATATTTTTAAGGCGGAGATTGATCGAATCTTCTCTAGTGTGGGTGTAAGGGGTTATGGGGAGAAGGAAGGAGAATGGGGTTAGGAGGGAGAGATAGATCAGCCATGATTGAATGGTGTAGACTTGATGGGCCGAATGGCCTAATTCTGCTCCCAGAATTTATGAAACTGTGCCCAACAGGGATCACAACCTCCAAGAGGAGACCAACAGTACTGGAACGGTCTGCTTAGGCCGCGGGAGGGCCGAGATACTATGTGTGTGCGTGCATGTGTGTGTGTGTGTGTGTGTGAACACAAGTGTGTGTGGTGTGTGTGTGTGTGAGTACTATGTGTGTGAGTGTGTGTGTGTGTGTGTGTGTGTGTGTGTGTGTGTGTGTGTGTGTGTGTGTGTGTGTGTGTGTGTGTGTGTGTGTGTGTGTGTGTGTGTGTGTGTGTGTGTATGCATTGTGCATGTGCATCAGTGTGTGCATCAGTGCGCGTGTGTGGGTGAGTGAGTGTGTGTGCATATGTACGTGCAAACGAGCGTGAGCGTGTGTGTGTGTGTGTGTATCTGTATACTGGCGTACATGGTGTTTCTACTTTTGTGTGTACATTTGTGAATGTGGGTGTGACTTTCTTTGTACATGTACGCTTGCCTAGATATGTGTGTTTGCCTGTCCGTGTGTATGTGTGAGTTTGCGTGTGTGCATGTGCGTGCGAGAAAGAGAGAGATGGTGTGTGAGTTTGCAAAAGTTTGGGGCAATAACTGGGTCACCCGTGTGTGATATTTCTCTCAATCATTTAATGAATTACGCTTAAAAAACAACAGCAAGACCTAATGAATTGTGTGACTGAGCTCCATTTTTTCTCATCACTAAAAGCAAATACAGCATTAAAATTCTTCTACTTAAATGAAAAGATGCAAGTGAATAATAATCTACAGATCTCTTGGGTGGGGTGGGTGTGTGGGGGGGGGGGGGGGGGGGGGGGGGGGGGGGGGGGGTTGGAGAGGCTAGAACTAGCAAGCCCACATTCAATTCTACATAGTGTGGTTGCCACTGTAAATAAACACCAGTGGTTCTCAATGCTTTTCACACCTATACCTCAGGAAAAGAAAACCTAATCTGTTTATATCAACAAGAATTGTGACCAGAATGTAGGCAATGAAAAATAAAATTCACATCAGAAAATATTCGGCATAAAACAACCAGAAATGTACACACATTTACAAAAGAGTTGCGTGCTCCAGAACCGGGGGCCACACAGTTTTAGAATAAAGGGGAGGTCATTTAAGACTGAGGTGAGAAAAAAACTTTTTCACCCAGAGAGTTGTGAATTTGTGGAATTCCCTGCCAGAGAGGGCAGTGGAGGCCAAGTCACTGGATGGGTTTAAGAGAGAGTTAGATAGAGCTCTAGGGGTTAGTGGAGTCAAGGGATATGGGGAGAAGGCAGGCACGGGTTATTGATTGGGGACGATCAGCCATGATCACAATGAATGGCCGAATGTCCTCTTCCGGCACCTATTTTCTGTGTTTCCATGCTGCAAGATAAATAAAAACTAGAGGCTAAATTATTTCAGGAGAGGAAATAGTTTGATAACAACATTGCATTTATAAAACCATTTTTAACATTGGCAGACTGAAGAAGGTTTTCGACCCGAAACGTCGCCTATTCCTTCTCTCCATAGATGCTGCCTCACCCGCTGAGTTTCTCCAGCATTTTTTGTGTACCTATGACATTTTCCACGGTGCTTCAGACAAAGAAAAAAATATATATATATATATATATATTTAGATGTTTGATTAAAAAAAAACTTTGGTGAATGAACTGGAGTGGAGTTTGCACGTTGTCACAATGATCTTGTGGGTTTCCTCCGGGTGCTCCGGTGATTCTCATCCCCTGCGTGCGCAGGCATGTTTGTGTGTGTGTGTGTGTGTGCGTGTGTGCGTGTGTGCGTGTGTGTGTGTGTGTGTGTGTGTGTGTGTGTGTGTGTGTGTGTGTGTGTGTGTGTGTGTGTGTGTGTGTGTGTGTGTGTGTGTGTGTGTGTGTGTGTGTGTGTGTGTGTGTGTGTGTGTGTGTGTGTGTGTGTGTGTACTTGATTTTATGAATGAATGAATAAGTTTACTGGCCAAGTATGTACACATACAAGGAATTTGCCTTGGTGCTCCGCTCACAAGTAACAACACGACATACAGTAAACAATTGAGAATGACACATTAAATGTTTAACATGTTGAGTAGATGTATCAGTGTGCCTGTGTGTTTCGCGTGTGTTATGAGGCTAGCTTTCACTCAAGATCCTTCATACTTCAGTTAACCCACAGCTGCTGCCCTTGACTGGGTAGCATTCCAGTGGATCTTGGTGAGTGAGCTCATCTCTCTACAGAAAGCAAACTGGAAGTGTAGGCACGGAGATAGCCAAGCAGAATGAAGATCAACTTGAAGATTAACACATTCCTTACACACCCTGTTCACCCATCAGCAGTCAAGTATATCCCTTAATGTCTGATTCCAATTCTTCCATCAGAGGCTTTCTTGCAAGTCTGCTGTAATCATGTGTTTTTGACGTTAATCCAGGGCTGTTTGTACAGTCGACAAGTCTGGGGTGTTTACGGTTTGCCTAGAATGAAGAAAGAGAAATAATCTAGAGATCAAGTCAAGTCAAGTTTATTTGTCACATACACATACGAGATGTGCAGTGAAATGAAAGTGGCAATGCTCTCAGACTTTGTGCAAAAACAACCAAACAACCAAACAAACTACAAACACAATCATAAACACACACATATTCTTTTACATGTTAAGTATTGGAAGGAAAAACGTTCAGTAAACATCTCATTAACATTCATATTATTTGTTTTGTTTTTAGTTTAGACATACAGCGCAGAAACAGGCCATTCGGACCACCGAGTCCGCACCGACCAGCGATCCCCGCACACTAACACTATCCTACACACACTAGGGACAATTTACTATTATACCAAGCCAATTAACCTACAAACCTGCACGTCTTTGGAGTGTGGGAGGAAACCGAAGTTCTCGGAGAAAACCCAAGCAGGTCACGGGGAGAACGTACAAACTCCGTGCAGACAGCACCCGTAGTCGGGATCGAGTCTGGGTCTCTGGCGCTGTAAGGCAGCACCACCGTGCCGTCCATTGCTAAGATAGCTCGTCAGGACAATGCCTTTGCACATCTATGGGATGAAACCGGAGCACCCTGAGGAAACCCATGTGGTCACAGTGAGAACGTGCAAACTCCATACAGACAGCACCCGAGGTCAGGATCGAACCAGGGTCTCTGGCGCTGTAAGGCAGCAACTCTACCAACTGCGCCACCGTGCCGCCCTTTGTATTTGGTTAATGTTTCACAACTTTTCCCCAAAAGGGGAAACATTTTCTTTGACTATCCCATCCAACCCAGGAGCAGGGAGGTTCTACTGCAGTTGTACAGGGTCTTGGTGAGACCACACCTGGCGTATTTCGTACAGTTTTGGTCTCCTAATCTGAGGAAAGACATTCTTGCCATAGAGGGAGTACAGAGACGGTTCACCAGACTGATTCCTGGGATGTCACGACTGTCTTATGAAGGAAGACTGGATAGACTTGGTTTATACTATCTAGAATTTAGGAGATTGAGAGGGGATCTTATAGAAACTTACAAAATTCTTAAGGGTTTGGACAGGCTAGATGCAGGAAGATTGTTCCCGATGTTAGGGAAGTCCAGGACAAGGGGTCACAGCTTAAGGATAAGGTGGAAATCCTTTAAAACCGAGATGAGGAGAACTTTTTTTCACACAGAGAGTGGTGAATCTCTGGAACTCTCTGCCACAGAGGGTAGTTGAGGCCAGTTCATTGGCTATATTTAAGAGGGAGTTAGATGTGGCCCTTGTGGCCAAGGGGATCAGAGGGTATGGAGAGAAGGCAGGTACGGGATACTGAGTTGGATGATCAGCCATGATCATATTGAATGGCGGTGCAGGCTAGAAGGGCCGAATGGCCTACTCCTGCACCTATTTTCTATGTTTCTATGTCTATGTAACCCATTACTAGCTTCCCGAACGTCCTGTAGATCCATAGTAAACAACCTTTACAAAATCAAATTGGATGTTGGGAGAATGGTCATTATTTCAAAAATAAGAGATAACCCATGTAATATGTGGATGAGGAGTCAAACATGTGATAGGTTTTTAGTTTAACAGGGAGCCGAGGGTTCTACAGAGCAGTGGGAGATGGCCTCAGAGACCAAGATCACATCTGCCATGATATTGAATGGAGGATGGACACAAAATGCCGGAGTAACTCAGCGGGACAGGCAGCATCTCTGGAGAGAAGGAATGGGTCAAGACCCTTCTTCAGACGCTGACGGTGGAGCAGGCTTAAGGGGATGAAAGTGGATCTCCTCCTATCTTCTACATTTTTCTTGGGCAAGACCTTGGTCAAAGCCCATACCGCATATACCCTACTAAGTCACCGTACCAACATTCAAGGGGAGTGCTCAAGGGGACACACCCTCCACTAAGCCCCACTTAGTTGACTCAGCACTTTGCAAGGGCATGACTCGTCAAGAAAATTGGAAGTCTATTATAAAATACCTGAATGATAAACACATCCAAAAATCCAAAGAATTTTGTAAACACTTATTATCAAATGCACTAGGAATGTTTTTGTGCAAAAATGTTGTCACACTATTAAAAATAGCAATATTAACCCATTCTTCACCAAGTTGAGTTGTGTTTCCTGGAATTTCTTTTGCAATCTTAGGTCATAAGACCATATGGAATAGGGGTAGAATTAGGCCATTCTGCCCATCAGGTTCACTCCGCCATTCAATCATGGCTGATCTATCACTCCCTCCTAACCCCATTCTCCTGCCTTCTCCCCATAACCCCGGACACCTGTACTAATCAAGAATTTTCTGTGCCTTAAAATTCCTTTGGTCTCATAGAAACATAGAAACTAGGTGCAGGAGGAGGCCATTCGGCCCTTCGAGCCAGCACCGCCATTCATTGTGATCATCCCCAATCAGTACCCCGTTCCTGCCTTCTCCCCATATCCCTTGACTTCACTAGCCCCTAGAACTCTATCTAACTCTCTCTTAAATCCATCCAGTGACTTGGCCCCCACTGCCCTCTGTGGCAGGGAGCTCCTTCTGTGGCAAAGAATTCCACAGATTGGCCACCATCTTCCACCTTTCTTTACCTCCATTTAATATTAGACCACTTTAAATATCCCACTTCCAACCAATCAAGAACTTTAAACATCTATTCGTTCAAACTTGTTTTTGAATGACAAATAAAGAAATTCAATTCAATTCAATGTGGAATGTGGCTGAAAAGTTTATTTAGTTTCGAGATACAGCGAGGTGACAGGGTCCTCGGCCCTTCATGTCCGTGCCGACCATCAACCACCCATACACACGTTCCATCGGACACACGAAGGACATTTTACTGAAGCCAATTAACCCACAAGCCTGTACGTCTTTGGGACGTGGGAGGAAACCAGAGATCCCAGAGAAAACCCAGGTAGTCACAGGGAGAACATACAAACTCTGCACAGTACAGGGCACGGTGGTGCAGCGGTAGAGTTGCTGCCTTACAGCGCCAGAGACCCGGGTTCGATCCTGACTACAGGTGCTGCCTGTATGGAGTTTGTACGTTCTCCCCGTGACCACGTGGGTTTTCTCCGAGATCTTCGGTTCCCTCCCACATTCCTAAGACGTACAGGTTTGTAGGTTAATTGGCTTGGTAAATGTAAAATTGTCCCTACTGTGTGTAGGATAGTGTTAGTGTGCTGGGATCGGTGGTTAATGCGGACTCGGTGGGACAAAGGGCCTGTTTCTGCGCTGGATCTATGAACTGAACTTAACTAAGCTAAGAGACAGCACCCGTAGTCAGGATTGAACCTGGGTATCTGGTGCTGTTAGGCAGCAGCTCTACCGCTGTGCCACAGTGCTGCTCCTTCGGTAGCTTGTTCCATACACCCACTACCCTTTGTGTGGAGAAAATTGTCCCTCAGGTTCCTGCTACATCTTTCATCCAACAACAATATTTGGAGATGCACGGATTGCGTACCTTGTGGTGAATGGAGTGGTGGCATCACCAACTGATGTTGTCTCGTGGTGGGTTACTGGCGTGGTGGTGTCATCAACTGATGTTGTCTCGTGCTGGGTTACAGTCTCCTGGGTGCTAATATCCTTGGTGTTTGGGCACTCCTGTGGGGTGAATTTACACATGACTACAATGCATGGAAGGACCCAAGGCACAATCTTCCCAACAGAACAAGGCTGGAGATCCACTGGGCAAAGATTCTCGTCCCTTCACTAACTTCCATGCCAGGTAGGGTCACCAACTATCTCACTCCCAAATAAGGGACAAAAGTTTATGCATGCTATTTTCGTGATATTTATTTAGTTGTTTATCTTTTAATATTTTACCTTGTATGTATCGTTAGCTTTTAGAAATGTTTGAATGGTGCACTGACTGGCTGACATATTTAAATTTTGTTGTACATGGTTTATGTTACAATGACAATAAAGAAACTATTCTATTCTATTCTAAAGGTCCAAATATGGGACAAATTCCCGACGGCAATTTGTTGACCGACTCGGCCGTGGCTGGGTGAATGGTGAGTTGGCCCGGGTGCTGGACTGCACACAAAGCCGGCGGGGCCAGCTGAGGAGGTTTGGCCCAGGGGCCACATGACATCTCATGCAAAGTCCAGCGCCCCGTCCAAATCGTGAACCGATGATCGGCCATGAGAAGGAGGGGTGGTGGTGTCGGCGGTAAGCGAAAGTCTGAAGGTCGGACAGCTGGCCAGGCTGCCGACCAACGGGGCCACGGGCGAGGTGCTGCTGCTGCACTCCATGGGCTGCACTACGTTGGGGCCGGACGAGGCGCTCCGATCCGACAGTCCCCTCGACCCGAGTAGTAGCAGCCAAATACGGGACAAGGGCGGTCCCGTACGGGACAAACCAATTTAGCCCAAAATACGGGATGTCCTGGCTAATACGGGGCAGTTGGCAGCCAGTGCAGGGTCACCACTCTTGGCAACTCCAGCCTTCCAGCCCTATCCATGTTCTTCAGAGATGTTGCCTGGCTTGTTGAGTTACTCCAGCATTTTACGTATTTCCTTGGTAAACCAGCATCTGTAGTCTGGTTTGGTTCAGTTTGGCTTAGTTTGGTTCAAAATGAAGACAGATACAAAATGCTGGAGTAACTCAGCGGGACAGGCATCATCATCTCTGGCGATAAACAATAGGTGATGTTTTGGGTCAAGACCTGAAATGCCACCTAGAGTATTCCTTTGCCCCAAAGGTGCCAACAGGATGGATCCAACCCTCATTCCCCAACAAGACTCCTCGCTCAGCGTGAACCCTCAGCGTTTGGTCTGCCACCCACAGATTAAGTGCAGATTGGTGCAGGGTAAGCGGGCTATAGTTTCCCACCTGTTTCATCCCACATTTCAACTCAAGCTGAGCCTCCATCCATTTCTTTGACAAACAATGGCTTTCCTCTTTACTGCAGCTACAATTCACATCACAGCGCACATTAAGGGCTGCCGAAGAAAAGACAAAGAATGTGATTAGAGACAGGCGAGATGAGAGAATAGAGGGGACAACAACAGAACTGATGCGAGGTTTCATCCCCAATTGTAGACCATCCCTTTGCCTCCACAGATGGAGTTCCTCAAGCAATTTGATGAAGAACACAATCAACACAATCAGCATTTCTCGTCACGATAGGTGCAGGAGGAGGCCATTCGGCCCTTCGAGCCAGCACCGCCATTCATTGTGATCATGGCTGATCGTCCCCAATCAATAACCCGTGTCTGCCTTCTCCCCATATCCCTTGATTCCACTAGCCCCTAGAGCTCTATCTAACTCTCTCTTAAATCCATCCAGTGATTTTGCCTCCACTGCCCTCTGTGGCAGGGAATTCCACAAATTCACAACTCTCTGGGTGAAAAGGTTTTTTCTCACCTCAGTCTTAAATGACCTCCCCTTTATTCTAAGACTGCGCCCCTGGTTCTGGACTTGCCTAACATTGGGAACATTTTTCCTGCATCTTGCTTGTCCAGTCCTTTTATAATGCTATATGTTTCTTTAAGATATCCCCTCATCCTTCTAAACTCCAGTGAATACAAGCCTAGTCTTTTCAATCCTACTTCATATGACAATCCCGCCATCTCGCGAACCTACGCTGCACTGCCTCAATCACAAGGATATCCTTCCTCAAATTAACATGACAACGACCAGAGAAGGTCTTTCCGATTGTCTTTGGGGAAACATTATTTGTTTAATGGAGTCTCCTTGAAATTCGTCATGTCGACAACAAGAGTCAAGAGAGAGTTTCATTGTTGTGTGTCCCAGATAGGACAATGAAACATCGAACATCAAACAGCACAGCACAGGAGCCGGCCCCTAAATTGAGGAGAGAAAGATTTAACAGGAACCTAAGGGGTAACTTTGTTATGCAAAGGGTGGTAGATATATGGAACGAGCTGCCAGAGAAGATAGTTGAGGCAGGGGCTATGCGAATGGATAGGACATGTTTAGAGGGATAAGGGGCAGGGGCAAACGCAAGCAGGTGGGACTAGTGTAGATGGGACATGCTGGTCGGAGTGGGCAAGTTGGGCCGAAGTCCAGTTTCCACGCTGTATCACTCTATGAATCCTCCCCAACCCTCCATCTATACCACATTCCATCATTCACATCCCGCTAGGGCCAAGCATTGTAGACAGTTTGCAGCATCTTACTTTGCTTTGCAATCTTGCTTAGCTGGTCCATGTCCTTGGTCATCTTGATCATGAGAGCTTTGAGTTCAGAGACTGAAAGACAGAGAGAGAGAACCTTCATCATTAAACTCCAACACTGGACAGATCACTTGGGCTGCTTACTGCCCAGTGGTAGGAAAATTGAAGATAGACACAGAATGCTGGAGTAACTCAGCAGGACAGGCAGCATCTCTGGAGAGAAGGAATGGGTCGAGAAATTGATTTCTCCAACTTCAAATAACCCATGCATTTCCTCTCTCTACACCCTTCTCCCACCCAGACTCACCAGCTTCTTGTTATCACCTAGCAAACAGCTAACAATGGCCTGTTTCCTTTATCATTGTTACTCTTTTGCACATGTTTCATTCATTTAGTCTACATCTCTCTGCATCGCTGTCTATATCTCTCGTTTTCCTTTCCCCTGACTCTAAGTCTGAAGAAGGGTCTCGACCCGAAACGTCACCTATTCCTTCTCTCCAGAGATGCTGCCTGTCCCGCTGAGCACTTTCCTACTACAGCACTTTGTGTCTATCTTCGGTATAAACCAGCATCTGCAATTCCTGCTTACACATCAAAACTGGTAAACAGATAGACAACAGGTGAGTTCCAAACAAATATGGGAAAAGTCACTCTGCTGAAACAATCCGGTCCACCAGATTAATTCCCGGGATGGCGGGACTCTCATGTGACGAAAGAATGGAGCGACTGGACTCCTATTCACTGGAATTTAGCAGGATAAGAGGGGATCTTTTTGACACATATAAAATTCTTAAGGATGGATGCAGGAATAATGTTCCCCATTATGGGGGAGTCCAGAACCAGGGGTCACACACTTTAAGAATAAGGGGTCGGCAATTTAGGACGGAGATGAGGAAAAATATTTTCACCCAGAGAGTTGTGAATCTGTGGAATTCTCTGCCATAGAAGGCAGTGGAGGCCAATTCACAGGATGTATTCTAGAGAGAGTTAGATTTAGCTCTAACGGAATCAAGGGATATGGGGAGAAAGCAGGAACAGGGTACTGATTTTGGATGATCAGCCATGATCATATTGAATGGCGGTGCTGGCACGAAGGGCCGAATGGTCTACTCCTGCACCTATATTCTTTGTTTCTATGTTGCTATATTTTCTATGTCTGTATGGAGTTTGTACGTTCTCCCTGTGACCACGTGGCTTTCCCCGGGTGCTCCGGTTTCCTCCCACACTCCAAAGACGTACAGGTTTGTAGGTTAATTGGCTTTGGTAAAATTGTACATAATCCCTAGTGTGTGTAGGATGGTGCTAGTGTGTGTAGGGTGGTGCTAGTGTGTGTAGGGTGGTGCTAGTGTGTGTAGGGTGGTGCTATAGGATGGTACTAGTGTGTGTAGGGTGGTGCTAGTGTGTGTAGGATGGTGTTAGTGTGTGTAGGATGGTGTTAGTGTGTGTAGGATGATGCTGTGTGTGTAGGGTGGTGCGTGTGTGTGTAGGATGGTGCGTGTGTGTGTAGGATGGTGCGTGTGTGTGTAGGATGGTGCGTGTGTGTGTAGGATGATGAGTGTGTGTGTAGGATGGTGCGTGTGTGTGTAGGATGGTACTAGTGTGTGTAGGATGGTACTAGTGTGTGTAGGATGGTACTAGTGTGTGTAGGATGGTACTAGTGTGTGTAGGATGGTGCGTGTGTGTGTAGGATGGTACTAGTGTGTGTAGGATGGTGCTAGTGTGTGTAGGATGGTGCTAGTGTGTGTAGGATGGTGCGTGTGTGTGTAGGATAGTGCGTGTGTGTGTAGGATGGTGCTAGTGTGTGTAGGATGGTGCTAGTGTGTGTAGGATGGTGCTAGTGTGTGTAGGATGGTGCTAGTGTGTGTAGGATGGTGCGTGTGTGTGATGGATGCTAGTGTGTGTAGGATGGTGTGTGTGTGTGTAGGATGGTGCGTGTGTGTGTAGGATGGTGCGTGTGTGTGTAGGATGGTGCTAGTGTGTGTAGGATAGTGCTAGTGTGTGTGTAGGATGGTGCGTGTGTGTGTAGGATGGTGCGTGTGTGTGTAGGATGGTGCGTGTGTGTGTAGGATGGTGCTAGTGTGTGTAGGATAATGCGTGTGTGTGTAGGATGGTGCTAGAGTGTGTGTAGGATGGTGCGTGTGTGTGTAGGGTGGTGCGTGTGAGTGTAGGGTGGTGCGTGTGTGTGTAGGATGGTGCGTGTGTGTGTAGGATGGTGCGTGTGTGTGTAGGATGGTGCGTGTGTGTCTAGGATGGTGCTAGTGTGTGTAGGATAGTGCTAGTGTGTCTAGGATGGTGCGTGTGTGTGTAGGGTGGTGCGTGTGTGTGTAGGGTGGTGCGTGTGTGTGTAGGGTGGTGCTAGTGTGTGTGTAGGATGGTGCTGTGTGTGTAGGGTGGTGCGTGTGTGTGTAGGGTGGTGCGTGTGTGTGTAGGGTGGTGCGTGTGTGTGTAGGATGGTGCGTGTGTGTGTAGGATGGTGTGTGTGTGTGTAGGATGGTGCGTGTGTGTGTGTAGGGTGGTGCTAGTGTGTGTAGGATGGTGCTGCTAGTGTGTGTGTAGGGTGGTGCGTGTGTGTGTAGGATGGTGCGTGTGTGTGTAGGGTGGTGCGTGTGTGTGTAGGGTGGTGCGTGTGTGTGTAGGGTGGTGCGTGTGTGTGTAGGATGGTGCGTGTGTGTGTAGGATGTGGTGTGTGTGTGTAGGATGGTGCGTGTGTGTGTAGGATGGTGTTAGTGTGTGTAGGATGGTGCGTGTGTGTGTAGGATGGTACTAGTGTGTGTAGGATGGTGCTAGTGTGTGTAGGATGGTGCGTGTGTGTGTAGGATGGTGCTAGTGTGTGTAGGATGGTGTTAGTGTGTGTAGGATGGTGCGTGTGTGTAGGATGGTACTAGTGTGTGTAGGGTGGTGCTAGTGTGTGTGGGGTGGTGCGTGTGTGTGTAGGATGGTGCTAGTGTGTGTAGGATGGTGCGTGTGTGTGTAGGATGGTACTAGTGTGTGTAGGATGGTGCGTGTGTGTGTGTAGGATGGTGCTAGTGTGTAGTAAAGGGGTGAGTAAAGGGGGAATTATTCTGGGTGCTCAGCCATGATCATATTAAATGGCGGTGCTGGCTCGAAGGGCCAAATTGCCTACTCCTGCTCCTATATTCTATGTTTCTACATTTTTATGTTACATTTCTAACACATTCATTCACGGCCGCCTTTAGCACAGATAGCACTTCCCTCCCTCGGTGGGCCGAAGGGCCTGTTTCCATGCTGAATCTTTCGATCAATTCATAAACAAACGCTGATCGTACACCAACATCGAGAGACAATCGATTGAAGAGTTACTCAGCTGGTTCCAAGATGGGCCCAACCCAGGCGACAAATTAGTGGTTCTTAACCTTTCTGACATTTGCACTCACAGACAGGAACAAAATACTATATGTGGTATGTACCTTTGTTAGGTTCCTAAACATGGGCTCGACAAATGGATATGTTATTTATGACCCCCGGCAAAGCCCCAAACGACCCCTATGTTAAGAACTGGCCTCAGAAGAAGGTCCACATTCACATATTACAATCTCAGAGGGGTGGAAGCTGCTCCTGAGTCTGGTGGTGCGAGCTTTCAAGCTTCTGTACCTTCTGACAGACGGACAGGAGCGGGGAGAAGAAAGAATGAAGGAGGAAGAAGGTGGAACAGTCACCACTAAAAAAAGGAAGTGTGATTGTGTACCTTTTAAAACCTTTTATTTTGGCCTGTTGTAACCGGTTGAACTGGTGAAATGTCCCACAAAGATATTATCTATTCATTGGAACATGAGCCAACATTGTCACTCAGATTAAAATGACCCCCGACCCTCTCCATGGGTGACATTCTCCCCTTCAACTGTGGCCAGAGTTTGGCAAATATTTAAACAACTCACACATAGAAACACAGAAACATAGAAAATAGGTGCAGGAGTAGGCCATTCGGCCCTTCGAGCCAGCACCGCCATTCAATATGATCATGGCTGATCATCCAACATTATCCTGCACCAACTCAGTATCCTGCACACAACTGATCAGATCAACTTACTTTCATTTTCTTTCTTGGTTAGATTTATCAGCATGGCAGTCATGTTTGTAGCCAGCGATATGACTGGGAAAGAGAGAAATAATTCTGTTATCAAACAAACACTATCCAAGCATTAAGGTCATAAGATGAATGATGGATGACTGATGTGTGTGGGTGTAAGTGCTCACCGGGACCACTATAGAACATCACCCCCCATCCAGTTACCATGACCAAATAACAATTGTTTGTACACCCACTCTGTGTGTCCCTTTGTGAGCTTCTGTTACTGGTATATTATTTACCATAGAGTGTAGAATAGAGTTCTCAACATTGTAACACACTAGATCCATAGACACAGTCCAATGTCCGCAATAGGGTAGAGGTGAATCGGACAGTGCCCTAGCTTATGGAAGGACCATTCAGCAGCCTGATAGCAGAGGGGTGGAAGCTGCTCCTGAGTCTGGTGGTGCGCGCTTTCAAGCTTCTGTTCCTTCTGCCAGATGGGATCGGGGAGAGGAAGGAGTAACTGGGGTGGGACAGGGACAACAACATAGAAACATAGAAATTAGGTGCAGGAGTAGGCCATTCGGCCCTTCGAGCCTGCACTGCCATTCAATATGATCATGGCTGATCATCCAACTCAGTATCCCGTACCTGCCTTCTCTCCATACCCCCTGATCCCCTTAGCCACAAGGGCCACATCTAACTCCCTCTTAAATATAGCCAATGAACTGGCCTCGACTACCCTCTGTGGCAGAGAGTTATGACAAAAGGAAGATTGCTTGTATACTTATTTTCAATCTTTTTGTGGGCTGTTGACTGGTCTATTATCTGTATTATACTGCGATATATCCCAGAAAGATATTAAATATCCATGTGCCAACAATGCCACTCTGAAGAAAATGTCTCCTCCTCTCCATGTGCTATAGATCCCCATTCTCTCCTTCACTTGTAGCCAAAGATATCAACAAGTCACAGAACTGATCAGATCAACGTACTTGTCTCTTGTGTCTTGGTTACGTTTTGTGTCAACGAAAAGGCTAGGAAAGAGAGAAATAATTCCATTATCAAACAAATACTATCCAAGCATTAAAGTAATAAGATGGACTATCGCGGACTGATGGACCTGATCACCCCCCCATCCAGTTACCAGGATATGTTGTATAGCATTAATACCTCCACCAATGTAAAGCACTTTGGCCAACAAGAGTTGTTTTTTAAATGTGCTATAAAAATAGAAGTGACTTGACTTGACTTGACACCCACTCTATGTCCCCTTGTGAGCTTCTGAAACTCAGTCTTAGGTTAGTTTGCAGATACAGCAGAGAAACAGGGCCACTGAGTCCGTGACGACCAGTGATGGTAGAGATGAATCAGGCAATATGCAGGCTTATGGAAGGACCGTGCTGAAACCTGGTAACAGAGGGGAAGTAAAACCCCTGTCCCACGGTACGAGTTCATTCCAAGAGCTCTCCCGAGTTTAAAAAATATCAAACTCGTGGTAAGCACGGAGAATGAACGTAGCGGGTACGTCGGAGCTCGGGGACTTGTCTTCGCGGCTCGTAACGCTAACGGCAGGTACTCGGGAAGACTCGCTAATGGCAGGTAAGCATGGGACGACTCGTGAAGATTTTTCAACATGTTGAAAAATGTCCACGAGAGCCCCGAGTACCGACGAGCGGCCATTACCGTAAATCTCCGAGTCCGAATCAGGGCAAACTCGGGAGAACTCTTGGAATGAACTCGTACCGTGGGACAGGGCTTTAACTGTTTCTGAGTCTGGTGGGGCGCGCTTCAAAGCTTCTGTTCCTTCTGCCGGACGGACATGGGACAAAGGACATTTATTGTCACATACACCAATTGGTGTCGTGAAATTTGAGTTGCCATTTGCACCACACCACAACTTTAAAGAATTGAACATGAAAAACATCTCCCCACAATGGTTCCCACTGTGAGGGAAGGCAGCAAAGTCCAGTCCTCTTCCTCTATGTTCACCCATGGTCGGGCGGGAGCAGGGAGAAGAAGGAATGACCACGGTGAGACAGTTAACACGACAAAAGGAAGGTTGCTAGTGGACCAATTCTAAATCTTTTTGTGGGCTTTTTTAACTGGTTTATTATTTAAACTGTGCTGTGTAAAATTCCAGAAAGATATTAAATATATTCATGTGCCTACATTGCCACTCAGAAGCAAATGACCCCATCCCCATGTGCTATTGAGTTATGGAGTGAAACAGTGTGGAAACAGGCCCCTCAGTCCAACTTGCCCACACTGGCCAACATGTCCCATCTACACTAGTCCCACCTGCATGGGCTTGGCCATCAGGCTATTAAACCTGGCTCGGACAAAACTCTGATTATTAATAACCCATTATCTGATATTTGCACTTTATCAGTTTATTTATTCATGTGTGTATATATTTACATTATGGTATATGGACACACTGATCTGTTTTGTAGTCAATGCCTACTATGTTCTGTGTGCTGAAGCAAAGCAAGAATTTCATTGTCCTATACAGGGACACATGACAATAAACTCACTTGGTCCATATCCCTCCAAACCTGTCCTATCCATAATTCTCACAACACAACATAACTTTCTCCCCTTCAATCATAGCCAGAGTTTTGCAAATATATAAACAACGCACAGAGCTGATCAGACCAACTTACTTTCAGCTTGATTCATGGTTGGCGCATCCTGTGTGTGATTCGGGCTTGGAGATGTTTCTGGGAAAGTGATAGATAATTCCGTTATCAAACCAATACTGTTCCAGCATTAAGGTCATAAGAACTTGTAATATTTAATATAAAATAATATTACTGGTCTATTATTTAATATGCTGTGAAATATTTCAATGTTTAGTTTAAATTTCGTTTACAAACTCTGCATGGAAACAGGCCCTTCAGCCCACCGAGTCCACGCCAACGTAGACCCTAGTTCTATGCTATCCCACTTTCTCATCCGCACCTTACACACTAGGGGGCAATATTACAGAGGGCCAATCAACCTACAAACCCGCACATCTTTGAGATGTGTGGGGGGGAAACCGGATCGCCCGGAGGAAACCCACGTGGTCACGGGGATAAAATGCAAACTCCACGCAGACAGCACCAGAGGTCAGGATCGAACCCGGGTCACTGGCGCTATGAGGCAGCAGCTCTCAATAAATCAGTAGCATACAGAGGGGAGGGGAGTTCTACTTCTGACTGGCATGCATACAGAGGCAAAGTGGCGCAGTGGGTAAGGCTGCTGCTCACAATGCTCGAGTCCCAGATTCTATCCTGACCTCAGATGCTGTCTCTGTGGAATTTTCAAGTTCTCCCTGTGACCAGGTATCCGCTTTACTCCTGAATCCCTAAGACGTGCAAGTTTGCAGGTTAATTAGCCCTCTATAAATGACCCCTGATGTGTAGGGAGTGGATGAGAATGTGGGATAACATAGAACCAATGTGCACAAGTGACCGATGGTCAGCATGGATTCGGGGGGGCCGAATGGCCTGTTTCCGTGCTGTCTCTCTAGACTGCTTTCTTCCCTGTTGTGTCTTAAGAGTGAAACTTTCATCAAAGGCAAACCTACTGTCTTTCCTGTAGAAGGAATGGAGCAAAGATTCACCATATTTTTTACAATGGTGGCAGGTTTTGCCTTTCAATAGCCAATGTAACACTAAATAACTCGTACCCTCCGAAGCAAGTTCACTAACTTACCGGCCCCTGCCGAATTCTGGCCAGTAGCCACCCCACCTTTTCCCAGCTGCCGAGACTGAAAGAGAGAGAGGCAAATTTTCACATCAAAGAAACATCAAACAGCATCAAACGCCAATAATGCTTCTGCTGTGGGGTTTTCAAAGTGTGTCATTCTTTCGGACAAGATGTGTGGGAAGGAACTTCAGATGCTGGTTTAAACCGAAGATAGACACAAAAGGCTGGTGTAGCTCAGCGGGACAGGCAGCATCTCTGTCTAGAAGGTCATACACCTGATTTGTACACATATATAGGTCATACAAGGCTGTAATACTAAGGCTCTGGAGGGCGTTGATCAGGCCATATTTGGAGTATAGTGAGCAATGTTCTGCATCTTATCTGAGGAAGGATGCGCTGGCCCTGGAGGGGGTCCAGAGGCAGGTACGGAAATCGCTATCAAAACATGGGGGGGACATGTTGGCAGCTGCGTGCACGCATGCGCACACACGTGAGGTTTCGGCCGTGGGCCCTGTGGACGGTAACATCGGGAGCTGACCGTGTGGTTGGTGACCGACTCCGAACTCCAGCAACAGCAGCGTCCCCCCCTGTCCCCCCCCAGGATTTCCACCCAATTCCCGAGGAGATTTACAAGAATGATCCCAGGAATGAGTGGGTTAACTCATGATGAGCATTTGTCAGCACTGGGCCTGTACTTAGTGGAGTTTCGAAGAATGAGGGGGAAACCTCATTGAAACTTATCTGATTTGAAGGACTTACTTTTCACAAGGCAGGCTATGAGCAGGATGAGAATGGTGAGGAAGATGGTCGCTATAACAAAGTACAGGATGCAAGCTTTTCCACATAGAATGGTCCAGCCCCCACAGGTAATATCTCCTTTCCAACCTGCAAAATAAAAGAGGTAGATGCAAGGAACTGCAGACGCTGGTTTACAAAAAAAGACACAAAGTGCTGGAGTAACTCAGCGGGCTGATAGAACATTTGCACATCAGTTCCCTGCATCATGGTTTCAATAGATCGCTCTAAGTGTTTGAGGCCCAGATCAGAAGAAGACAAGACAGCATGAGCAGGAGACTGGGTGGCACAGCGGTAGAGTTGCTGCCTTACACTGCCAGAGACCCGGGTTCCTGACCTCAAGTGTGGAGTTTGCACGTTCTACCTGGGACCACGTGGGTTTCCTCCGGGTGCTCCGGATTCCTCCCAAATCCCAGACATGTGCAGGTTTGTAGGTTAATTGGCCCTCTGCTAAAATTAAAACACTGCTCCTAATGTATTCAGTATTTTAGTATTTAATTTAATGTCATTTTTACTGAGTACTTACATATACAGAGGAAACAAAAAATTGTTTCTCAATGTTCCTGTCAGTGCAGTTAATAAAAACAGAATAAATACATACAACTTTAAAATTAACTTATCAAAAATAGACTTTAAAATTGAACCAAAAACAGACATTCAGACTGGACAGTGGCTTTGCTTCTACTGCTGCCTAGCTGTCAAATTATGGGCGAGGTTAGGTGTGATGGTGTAGGATGTATGGGGAGGGGACACAGTCCGTTAACCAGTTTTATTGCCTGTGCAGGGAGTGGATGAGAAAATGGGATGATATCTCAAGTCAAGTCAAGTCAAGTCAAGAGAGTTTATTGTCATGTGTTCCAGATAGGGGCCTGAAACGTTGCCTATTTCCTTCGCTCCACAGATGCTGCTGCACCCGCTGAGTTTCTCCAGCTTTTTTGTGTACCTACAATGACATTCTTGCTTGGTCTAGTGTGAATGGGTGATCGATGGTCGGCATCGGGTCAGTGGGCCGAAGGGCCTATTTCCATGCTGTGTCTTTAAAGCAAAAACTAAAAATACAGACAGTATTTACTCGAAAAAAACTAAAATTAATTTTTTCACAGGGTGTGTAAGTTACTGATAATGCTAGCATTTAATATACTGTGCATCCATAATTATCCCGGAACTGAGGGAGGTGTTAAGAGTGAACAGTATTAGTGAGCCACATGGTTATACAATAATCCAGTGGATTAGTTGAGTTAAGTTGAATTTAGTTTAGTTTAGTTTAGTTTAGTTGAGTTGAGTTGAGTTGAGTTGAGTTGAGTTTAGTTTAGTTTAGTTTAGTTTAGTTTAGGTTAGTTTTGAGATACAGCATGAAAACCGGCCCTTCGGCCCATCTAGTCCGCACCGACCCATTCACACCAGTTCTATGATAACCCATTTTCTCATCCACTCCCTACACACCAGGGACTATCTACAGAGGGACAATTAACCTGCAAACCCGCTCGATTTTGGGGCGTAGGAGGGAACCGAAGCATCCGGAAGAAACCCACGTAGACACAGAAAGAACATGCAAACTCCACACAGACAGCACCTGAGGTCAGGATTGAACCTGGGTCGCTGGAGCAGTGAGGCAGTGACTCTACCCGCTGCGCCAACATGCAATTTTTCACAAGCTTGCGTTTGAGTTCCATATTTATTTAATAATTTGTAGTCAAATTCACAGTGGATGTGGTGGGATTCGAACTCTTGTCTCTGGCTCAGTGGCTCGGAATGCTGGCTAACACTGGTTATATGGATCTTTTTTTTCTCTGCAAGGGTATCACATTTCTAATATGATAAACGGCAAACTCTATGTTGACGTGGAAAAGCTTTTCCCACTGAGAGTAGCGAAGATTCAAACAAGGGGACATGACTTGAGAATTAAGGGACTGAAGTTTAGGGGTAACATGAGGGGGAACTTCTTTACTCAAGAGAGTGGTGGCTGTGTGGAATGAGCTTCCAGTGAAGGTGGTGGAGGCAGGTTCGTTTTTATCATTTAAAAATAAATTGGATAGTTATATGGACTGGAAGGGAATGGAAGGTTATGGTCTGAGCGCAGGTATATGGGACTAGGGGAGAATATGTGTTCGGCACGGACTAGAAGGGTCGAGATGGCCTGTTTCCGTGCTGTAATTGTTATATGGTTATATGGTTAGATGTAGATGCACAGGAACAGATAACAAAGATGCATATGTATTGCAAATGCAGCTGGCTTTTGTTAATCAATTGATACAACAACCGAGGTAGAACTGCCCAAAGCCCAAACCTTCAAATTTCTTGAGAGCCCAGGGAACAATGCCTAGAAACACTTCCACCTACAAATCATCCTCACCTCAAAACCTAGCCCTGTCCCTTCGTCAACATTACCAACTCCTTACCAAAGGTTCAACAGTAGACACAAAATGCTGGTGTAATTCAGCGGGACAGGCAGCATCTCTGCACTACATGTGTAGGAAGGAGCTGCAGATGCTGGTTTACACTGAAGATAGACACAGAATGCTGGAGTAACTCAAACAGCATCTCTGGAGAGAAGGAATGGGCGACGTTTTGGGGCGAGACCCATTTTCAGACTGAGAGTCAGGGGAGAGGGAGACTAGAGATATGGAAGGGTAGGGTGTGAAAATGATCAAAGCACCTTACAACCAGCGGTATGAATATTGATTTATTTAACTTCAAGCAACCCATGCTTTCCCTCTCTCTCCGTCCCTCCCCCACCCTAGTTCTCCGACTAGTTTCACTGTCCTCCTGATTAAATTTTACTGGTTTGTATGCCTCGTTGTCACCTTCCCCTCATCCAACAATGAACCACTCCACATTTCCTTGATCATCTTCTGCTTTGATCCCTCACGAAGGCAACGTTTCGGGCCGAAACCCAAAGTTCCCTAGTTACCGAGTCTCTGGTAAAGGAAACAGGTCTTCTCTTTTCACTCAGAGACCAAGTAACTAGGCAACATTATAATTATTTACTCCACATTTATACCACCTTTGTGTGTCTCTAATCCTTTAATTGGGTGGTTCTGGTGCAATGGAATTTGGGTTTCATAGAAACATAGAAACATAGAAATTAGGTGCAGGAGTAGGCCATTCGGCCCTTCGAGCCTGCACCGCCATTCAATATGATCATGGCTGATCATCCAACTCAGTATCCCGTACCTGCCTTCTCTCCATACCCCCTGATCCCCTTAGCCACAAGGGCCACCTCTAACTCCCTCTTAAAAACAGCTATAGTTTCAAAACTTGCCCTGCGTGTCTCCTTTAAACTTTGACCCCCCTCGTCTTAAACCTATGCCCTGTTGTCTTTGACATTTCCACCCTGCCAAAATATTTAATCCCCTTCACTATTTTTTAATCTACACTGTTGCTAGGCGAATCACGGAAAAAGCAGCATTTGCTGCCCACTTCTGAGAGTACACAAAAGTGCTGGAGAAACTCAGCAGGTGCAGCAGCATCTATGGAGCGAAGGAAATAGGCAACGTTTCGGGCCCGAAACGTTGCCTATTTCCTTTGCTCCATAGATGCTGCTGCACCCGCTGAGTTTCTCCAGCACTTTTGTCTACCTTCGATTTTCCAGCATCTGCAGCTCCTTCTTAAACACGTCTGAGAGTAACTTGCTTGCTCAGTTTAGTTTAGTTTAGTTTAGTTTAGAGATGCAGCGTGGACAAAAGCCCTTCGGCACCGACCAGCGATCCCCGCACACTACAACACCATCCTACACACTAGAGTTAATTTTACAATTTTCCCAAAGCCAATTAACCTAAAAAACCTTCAGAGTACATCTTCAGAGTGTAGGAGGAAACCAGAGCACCCGGAGAAAGCCCATGTGGTCCCGGGGAGAAGGTACAAACGCCATCCTGACACCATCAGTAGTCAGGATTGAACCCGGGTCTCTGGCGCTGTAAGGCAGCAACTCTACCGCTGTGCCACTGTGCTGCCAGCTAACCCAAACCTCTGGCACTGGAGTCACTAGGAGGCTTCATACAGTAATTATATCCTGTATGAAGCACATTATTCTTACAGTACATCCAGTAGATAATGTGATCCAGGCCAGATAGAGATGTCCTTCAATGTAGGACAATAGCAAACCAGGTGAGTCTTTAATACAATTCCATAGATTTGCGGACATCATTGCTAATACTGGTATATTTTAATATTCCAGGTTAGTTTATAAACTGTATCTAAATTTCCCTGCTGCTTTAAACTCATAGAAACATAGAGAAACATAGAAATTAGGTGCAGGAGTAGGCCATTCGGCCCTTCGAGCCTGCACCGCCATTCAATATGATCATGGCTGATCATCCAACTCAGTATCCCGTACCTGCCTTCTCTCCATACCCCCTGATCCTCTTAGCCACATCTAACTCCCTCTTAAATATAGCCAATGAACTGGCCTCAGCTACCCTCTGTGGCAGAGAGTTCCAGAGATTCGCCACTCTCTGTGTGAAAAAAGTTCTTCTCATCTCGGTTTTAAAGGATTTCCCCCTTATCCTTAAGCTGTGACCCCTTGTCCTGGACTTCCCCAACATCGGGAACAATCTTCCTGCATCTAACCTGTCCAACCCCTTAAGAATTTTGTAAGTTTCTATAAGATCCCCTCTCAATCTTCTAAATTCTAGAGAGTATAAACCAAGTCTATCCAGTCTTTCTTCATAAGACAGTCCTGACATCCCAGGAATCAGTCTGGGACTCTCATGAACTCTCATGAGTTCATTTTTTGAGTAACTCATTGCAAAAGATAAATGGGCATCTGAGAGGAGCAGCTGATAGAGCCATCGCCTAACAGCTCCAGAGACCCGGGTTTGATCCCGATCTCGGGTGCTGTCTGTGTGGAATTTGTGCGCGCTCCGTGCGATCGTGTGGGTTTACTCCAGGTGCTCCGGTTTCCTCCCACATCTCAAAAACCATGCGGGTTTGCAGGTTAATTGCCCTCTGTAAGTTGCCTTCAGTGTACCGGGAGTGGATGAGAAAGTAAGATAACGGAACGGGTGATCGATGATTAGCGTGGCCTTGGTGGGCTGAAAGATCGTTTTTTCAGCTGTATCTCTAAACTAAACTAACGATTACTTCACATTATGTACTGTAAGAATTATCTACATACAGGACATAATTACTGTTTGAAACCTCAGTGAAACAAGATCATTGATGTTATTTCAGCTATTATAAAGTTTAAAATATTCAATGCTTGGTAAATATTTCTTCATCACTTTTTTTGAAGATGGTATCTTTGTCTGTATCGCAGGCAGACATAGTCGCTGGATAACATTTCATCCCCAGTTCTTATCTACTCAATCCCATCGGAATCCTACACTCTTTCAGCCCAGAGGGGCTGTAGAGATATAGCACAGAAACAGGCCCTTCAGCCCACCGAGTCTGTACTGTCCCCCACTCACTAACACCATCCTACACAAGAGACAAGTTTCTGTAGTTTAGTGCTTCCACCATTTACAATTTTTATTTTATTTTTCCTGCCTCTGAGGTTTTAATTTAATTTTACAAACATGTGACTACGGGTGCTGTCTGTGTGGAGTTTGTATGCTCCCCCTGTGACCCCGTGGGTTTTCTCCAGGTGCTCCGGTTTCCTCCCACACTCCAAAGACGTACAGGTTTGCAGGTTAATTGGTTTCTGCAAATTGTCCCTAGTATGTAGGATGGAACTAGTGCATGGTGGTTAGCATAGACCCATTGGGCCGAAGGGCCTGTTTCCTTTGTATATTCCTGTTTCCTTTGTATATTCCTGTTTCCTTTCTAAACTAAACTCAACTCATCTCAACTAAATTAAATTAAATTCAATCAAACTAAACTAAACTAAACATCTAAACCAAATGAAAGTATCCTGCCCCTACTCCCCCATTCTCCCCTCTTCTCCAGCTTCAGGAGGGATGAGACAAGGACTTTAAGACTTTAGCCTCCATCACAGTGAGGAGGTGCCTGGTGAACTCACTGTGGTGGATGTTAAATTTGTGTTTATTGTGTGTTTTGTAATTTTTATTATATGTATGACTGCAAGGTACAAAATTTCGTTCAGACCGAAAGGTCTGAATGACAATAAAGGATACTTTGAAATTTTTTTTTCCTGCTCCCTTATTCACTCCTCACCCTTAATCCCACTCTCTGCCCATGCCCCCTTCCCCAAGGAAGGTGCCCTTCCTTCCTATGCTCTCCCACTCCCCTTACACTCAGTCTCCCTCCCCACCTTCTCATTAATCCCCCTCTCAATGCTGGTTGGCATGGACTTGATGGGCCGAATGGCCTGTTTCCCCCCCCTCTACTAAACTAGACTAGACCACGGTTATTCTTTACGAAGGAACTGCAGATGCTGGAAAATCAAAGGTACACAAAAATGCTGGAGAAACTATACAGCGGGTGCAGCATATCCACTGAGTATCTCCAGCATTTTTGTGTACCCTTGGTTATTCTTGCCGGGGCCACGAGCTGTCGGTGAGCTTCTCCTTACCTCGTCTCGCGCGGTGAGCCTCGTTGCGCCTCTGGTGATCGCAGTAGTTGCCGTAGACATTCTCGTCGTCTCTGCGGCCACGGACAAGCTGAAAGTTGGAGTAGGTTGGGTCGCGAACCATGTCTCTGGGCCGGCTGTTCTTCAAGACCAGTCTAACCCGACCTGCTCCAGCAAGGCAGAATGCTTCACATGTGAGAAGTTGCCTAAATAACAGCTGGGAAGGGTGGTGCTATTTTGATTTTGTTCGTCACTTCGATCTTTACTCTCAAGGCACTCTAATTCTGAGCCGGATTCAGTGTGGAGGTGATGTTATCTCCAACACTTCCTCTGCTTATCTCAGTAGAAAAAAACCTAACATCAGAAAAGATTAAATTATACCTCCGCCTTCCAGTCAGAGATACAGAGTGGAAACAGGAACTTTGGCCCAACTTGCCCACACCGGCCAACATGTCCCATCTACACGTCCCACCTGCCTGAATTTGGCTCATATCCCTCCAAACCTGTCCTATCCAAGTACTTGTGTGCAGGGAGGAACTGCAGATGCTGGTTTAAACCGAAGATAGACACAAGAAGCTGGAGTAACTCAGCGGGACAGGCAGCAACTCTATAGAGAAGGAATGGGTGACAGGCTAGATGCAGGAAGGGCTTAAGGGGTTGGACAGGCTAGATGCAGGAAGATTGTTCCCGAAGTTGGGGAAGTCCAGGACAAGGGGTCACAGCTTAAGGATAAGGGGGAAATCCTTTAAAACCGAGATGAGAAGAACTTTTTTCACACAGAGAGTGGTGAATCTCTGGAACTCTCTGCCACAGAGGGTAGTTGAGGCCACAGTTCATTGGCTATATTTAAGAGGGAGTTAGATGTGGCCCTTGTGGCTAAGGGGATCAGGGGGTATGGAGAGAAGGCAGGTACGGGATACTGAGTTGGATGATCAGCCATGATCATATTGAATGGCGGTGCAGGCTCGAAGGGCCGAATGGCCTACTCCTGCACCTATTGTCTATGTTTCTATGTTTCTACGTTTCAGATCAAGACCCTCCCTCGGTCTGATGAAGGGTCTGGACCTGAAACGTCACCCATTCCTTGTCTCCAGAGATGCTGCCTGACCTGCTGAGTTACTCCAGCATTTTGTATCTTTCCATGTACCTGTATATCTGTTTCTTAAATGTTGGCATGGTCCTTATCGGTTAAACTAATCTCTGCTTGTCAGTGATCTACATCCTTCCATTCCCTGAGGAGGTGGGTGTATGAAATGAGCTGCCAGAGAATGTATTTGAGGCAGGTACAATCACAAGCTTTCAACAACACTTGGACAGATACATGGATAGGAATATCGGCCAAATGAGGGCAGGTGGAACTGGTGAAGATGGTTGTTATGGACTCGGGCCAAAGAGCCTGTTTACGTGCCATACCTGTCGATCGTTCAAACAAACAAAACATTTCTTAACTCCACATTTAATTCCTTAAGCTTCAAGCCCTTGGTTGAAGAGTCTAGGACCAGACGTGGTAGCCTTAGAATAGAAGTGCCTTTATAAAGAGGATTTTCTTTAGCCAGAGGGTGGTGAATCTAAGGAATTCATTGCCACACACGGCAGTGGAGGCCCTGAATGGGTATGTTTATGGCAGTGATTGACAAATTCATGATTAGTAAGGGGGTCAGGGGTTGTGGGGAGAAAGCAGGAGAATGGGGTTGAGAGGGAAAGATATGATTGAATGGCGGAGTAGACCTGATGGGCCGAATGGCCTAATCCTGTACCTATCACTTATGAACTGCCAACTGGATCAGAGTTACCAATGATCAAGCATTCCTAGCCAGCAGAGCTCGGAAGGGAACAGCCACATCTGACAACAATGTGCCCAGCACCAAGAGTCAAGAGAGAGTCAAGAGTCAATTTAATTGACTCTTGACATTGACTCCACCCTCCCCCAGTTCAACAAGTGGTGCAAAAACACAATTGCTGCTCTCTTGACTATTTATGTCTGTAGATTACATTAAATGAAGAAAAATTGTAGAAGTCGGCAACAAAATGGCGCTTCAAAATAAGAGCCATTTTGGGAAAATATACTTTTTTTTTTCTCTCTGCATATTCACATCACAAAACGGTGAAAATATATATTGTGTCCAAAGTGGTGGCCATATCGTATAACATCACAAAATGGTGAGTGATTATCACCTCACAAACTGTGGGCATTTATATAACACAGAATGGTGGGCACATATATCACCACACAAACTGGTGGGCGCATATATCATCACACAAAATGGTGGGCGCATATATCACAACACAAAATGGTGGGCGCATATATCACAACACAAAATGGCGGTCACATATATCACCACACAAAATGGTGGGCGCATATATCACCACAAAAAATGGTGGTCGCATATATCACAACACAAAATGGTGGGCGCATATATCGGTGGTCGCATATATCACCACACAAAATGGTGGGCGCATATATCACCACACAAAATGGTGGGCGCATATATCACCACACAAAATGGTGGGCGCATATATCACCACACAAAATGGTTGGTAGATATATCATCGCACTATATGGAAGGTGAATATATCACCACTAAATGGTGACTGCATACAGTATATCACCACACAAAATGGTGAACGTTTATATCATCTCACAGAGGAATGGCCGAGTCATATAATATTCCAAAATTTCACAAAATGGTGGGAGCGTACATCACCTCACAAAACGGTGAGTGATTATCACCTCACAAAATGTGGGCATTTATATAACACAGAATGTTGGACACATTTATCAGCTCATAGAATGGTAGGTGCATATAACACCACATACATTTTCTCAGAAAATGACGACAGAACCATAAAACATCACAAAATGACTGGCACACGCGTCATAATTTCCGTAAATGATGGGCATGCCAAATGACATCATAAAATGGTGGTCACAAGATCATGTCACAAAATGGCCAAATCTCTCTCATCGCCCCTGAAGGTATCGGTCACCATTTATCATTTGCATCTGGCCACCGTTTGCTTACACTAGTGGTTACTCAAAGTCTACACACATTAAAGTCAAATAAATAATGGTCAACAAATGATAGTTGGAAAGCTGTATTTTAAAGGCAGATCTGAATTTTGATAAGGGTAGTATCAACAGGTGGAACTATACAGTGTGAAAATGTGGGTTCATGAGCTAATACTGAGATCGCAAGGACTGCTTCCAGCAATTCCATCTGTTTGTCTTTGTACATCTCCCTCCACACCAGAGTCTATCAGGTGCTGAAATCCTCATCTTTGCAAGAGTCAACTAATCTGTGCCATTCCTGGTCATGCATGAACATTCAAAACTCTACCAGTGATAATCCAAAGCAAATTTTTCTTCCTGTTCAGGTTCATGATATAGAGGCAGAATTAGGCCATTCAGCCCATCTAGTCTAGTCCGCCATTCAAACATGGCTGATCTATCTCTCCCATTCTCCTGCCTTCTCCCCATAACCTCTCACACCAGTAATTTTTGACATTTTTTAATAACTGTTTAAAAAAAGAGAAATTACATTGAAACTGTTCACAAAAATAATATTTTTTTCTCACAATTAAATCCCTTCAAACTTTTACTTTCAAAATGTACAGCACAAAATATTTGACATTTTCTCAGTCCTCTATTGCTACTAGCTTGATATAGAGAATTCAATGAGTTAGCAACAGTGTGGGTCAGAAGAACCACTGTGGTTCTAGAAGGTAATGCCATCAAGGACATTTATAGTTGAGTAATTAATATACCAAGAACAGTTTTCTTTATAATTAAAAATATATATTTACATCAAGGCACACTTCACAGTTCCAATGTGTATTCAATTTAAGTCGGCCATAGAGAGACGTGAAGCTTCAGCGATCAGAGTCATAGCAGTCATGGAGTGCGTGTGGGGGGGGTGCAAAGACTCAGTTAAATAATATGTTGAGAAATCCAGTGGTGGCAAATGTGACAAGCTAGATCTCAAATTTAAAATCAGACCCAGAAATTTGAAGACCCAATCGATCCACAGCACTGTGAGGCAGCGGTAGAGTTGCTGCTTACACCGCCAGAGCCCCAGGTTCGATCCTGACTACATCCTGGTTGCTGTACATTCTCCCCGTGACCTGCGTGGGTTTTCTCCGGGTGCTCAGGTTTACTCCCACACTCCAAAGACGTGCAGATTTTGTGGGTTATTTGGCTTGGTAAAAATTGTGAATTGTCCCTAGTGTTGGTGCAAAGGGATCGCTGGTTGGCACGGATGCGGTGGGCCAAAGGGCCTGTTTCCACGCTGTGTCTATAAACTAAACTAAATGATACAATGGATTTGATGTGCGGACGGAGGACATTCAACCAGAGTACAAACGTCCAGTTGTGAGACCTGTTCCTGTGGTGTGTACGTTATGGGACTTCCTGTATGGTTAACCCTAAACTTGAACCTCATTCCTAAGTAGTACCAGAGATTGGTGCATCTCTCTGCCACACACTCTGACACCAAGGAAACTTGTCAACCTACTCAATAATATAGGGAAGGCCCTCATCCAAGGTCTGGCCCTCATACGCAATGCAAACTTTTAAAGAGTGCACAGATATGGGAGAATTATGAATGAGCAGGAATTTTTTGCTTTGATATTTCACATGTCCCCATGTACACAGGAGAACAAACAGAGTTTTGGGGTTGAGGAAAGTCTTTATACAGGGCCGTTCTCGACTTGGCCATTCTCCACGATCTGATTGTCGGTGGTATCCGGTTGTGTCTTGGGTCCGGGTGGAGGTGGTAGACCAGGGCTGGTCGGAGCCTGGGATGTGGTATCTGTACGAGCACCCTGGCTGGAGGTTGCTGGCTGGTGGTTTGCCCTCATCCCGCCCACGGCCTTCAGAAGCTCTGCATGCCGTTGCTCCATCGATAGGAGGCGACTTTCCTGCAATGAAGCACATCCTGTTAAGTTAAGGCTATTTGCTATTGAATCACAGGTCATTCCCAAAGACGGCCGTTCAGCCCACAGGCCCATGCTGGTTGTAAAAGAACCTCCCACACAAAATGGTGGGTCCATATATCGCTTCACAAAATGGTGGGCCCATATGTCACCACACAAAATGGTGGGTCCATATATCGCTTCACAAAATGGTGGGTCCATATATCACCACACAAAATGGTGGGTCCATATATCGCTTCACAAAATGGTGGGCCCATATGTCACCACACAAAATGGTGGGTCCATATATCGCTTCACAAAATGGTGGGTCCATATATCGCTTCACAAAATGGTGGGTCCATATATCGCTTCACAAAATGGAGGGTCCATATATCACCACACAAAATGGAGGGTCCATATATCACCACACAAAATGGAGGGTCCATATATCACCACACAAAATGGTGGGCCCATATATCACCACACAAAATGGTGGGCCCATATATCACCACACAAAATGGTGGGTCCTTATATCGCTTCACAAAATAGAGGGCCCATATATCACCACACAAAATGGTGGGTCCATATATCGCTTCACAAAATGGAGGGTCCATATATCACCACACAAAATGGTGGGTCCATATATCGCCTCACAAAATGGCGGGTCCATATATCACCACACAAAATGGCGGGTCCATATATCACCACACAAAATGGTGGGTCTATATATCGTTTCACAAAATGGTGGATGCATATATAACCAAGCAAATTATATTCAATTCCACAAAAAAAGGGTCAAATGGTTTTCCTCTGTATTCTGTCCTTGGATCTATTTGCAACATGCAAGCATGCTGCCCAGTGACATATTACTTACCAAACACGCTATCTTATTCTCGGCAGTGGTTTCTAACTTATCAATGTCCTTTTTTCTTTCCTCTTCTATTGCGTCAAGCCTGGAGAAGCAGAAGAAAAACATCTCAATGTGCGTTCAGGCCGTGCAGAAACCACAATGACACTGTAGAACAAGGTACTCATCCAACGCAAGGTAGTGGAAGGAAGGTTCTACTGTATTCAGAAGAACCGACTACTGAGGTGTTTTCACACCCCATTCATCCTTCCACGTCTCTCTCCTCCCTGACTCTCAGTCTGAAGAAGGGTCTCAACCCGAAACGGCACCCGTTCCTTCTCTCCAGTGATGCTCCCCGTGACTGCGTGGGTTTTCTCCGGGTGCTCCGGTTTCCTCCCACACTCCAAAGACGTACAGGTTTGTAACTTAATAGCTTTGGGTAAAAATAATTGTCCCTAATGTGTGTAGGATAATACTAGTGTAGGGGGTAATTGCTGATCAGTGCAGCCTTGGTGGGCCTGTTTCCACGCCGTATCTCTAAACTAAACTAAACTCCTGCTGAGAGGCAGAATCTCTGCAGGGAATAGACAGACGGCATTTCGAGTTGTGATCCTGCAGTGTGGGGAAAGGTCCAACTCAAAACGTCGTTCCCCCATTCCCTCTACAGGTAGTTCCTGACCTGCTGAGTTCATTTTATTGTTTATTGCTGTTTTTCACTGTATGATGTTGAGTTTAGTGTCCCGCGTACCGAGGTACAGGGAAAAGCTTTCAATGTGTGCTAATGTCAGTGGAAAGACAATACACAATTGCAATCCAGTCATTTACAGTGTACAGATACTGGATAAGGGAATAACGTTTAGTGCTGGGTAAAGACAGCAATGGACAGACAATAGGCAATAGGTGCAGGAGTAGGCCATTCAGCCCTTTGAGCCAGCACCGCCATTCAATGTGATCATGGCTGATCATCCCCAATCAGTACCCCGTTCCTGCCTTCTCCCCATATCCCCTGACTCCGCTACCTTTAAGAGCCCTATCTAGCTCTCTCTTGAAAGAATCCAGAGAGCCGGCCTCCACTGCCCTCTGAGGCAGAGAATTCCACAGACTTACAACTCTCTGTGAGAAAAAATGTTTCCTCATCTGCGTTCTAAATAGCTTACCCCTTATTCTTAAACTGTGTGGCCCCTGGTTCTTAGTGGAGTTTAAGAGGATCATAGTTAACTTAAGAAATGTTGCTGTAGGAGTAGAGATTTAAAAGTGTGGAGCAATTGTAAAATGTGACTGTAGGTCTGTTTCTGTGTCTCGCACGTAAATAGTCGTCAGGGTTGGGCGCCATCTTGCGATGATTTGATTGGAATGTTTTCTCCAGCACCTTGCGTTTAGACCAGTGGTTCCCAACCTTTTTTTGGCCATGCCCCACCTAATCACCTCTAAAATCCTGATGCCCCCCCCCATGTGGTGATATATAATACTTATCATTTAAAAAGTAAACTCCGTTTCAGCTGAATAAGCTTAAAACGCCAATACATTGGTTGTAATAACTACACAATAAAGACCTTTTTTACCCCAAAAAAAATATTTACTCAAAATAACACCTGAAACATAAACTACATATGTTTACCTGATGGAAAATCCTGAAAAATAAAAATCGAAAATTTGGACCCAGACCTCCTCAGTCCCCCTTAAATTGCCCCCCTTAAAAATCAAATTGCCCCCCTTAAAAATCAAATTGCCCCCCTGTGGGGTGTAAGCCCCACGTTGGGAACCACTGGTTTAGATCAAGATTCCAGCCTATTTGCTACAAAGCAAGAATTTCATTGTCCTATCTGGGACACATGACAATAAACTCTATTGAATCTTGAATCTATTTTCTCTGCATACATTTCATCTTTTGTTGAGCTAACAGCTTCATGATCTCGGTTGTTTTCATTGAGGGATATTTTTTTGTTCACTCACCTGCTGGTGAGATTTGAGATCAATTGGTCCTTTTCCTCCAGTTCCTTTCTCTGCTTCTCCTCACTTTCTTGAAGCGTTTGCTCGAGGTGTTTGCTAATGCGGTTTCCGAGCTCCTTCAGGTCCTGGGCGATTGTCCCCACGGTTGTCTGCAAACTGGCGATGTCTTGCTCGTACTGTGGGAGGGCGGCGAGGAAAAAAAAAACAGATGATATTTATTCCCTCAACTGAAATGAAACACTTTGGTTTTCACAGCTGGTGGGAACATTGGATTCAGGACATAAAATTCAAGAGCACACGAACTAGCCCTATGGCCCACCATATCTGTGCCAAACACAAGGCCACGACCAACTCTTATCTGCCTGCACAGGATCCTCCATTTACCTTCTTGAAAGGTCTGCTGCCTTGACTCTCGGACTCCGTCTGTGAGGACCATTTCTCGATTCCCGAGTTACGCTCCCAAGGGACTTGGGACTTTCTGAGTGAATCGACCGGCATTAGGCGGGGATGATGGGTCTGTCATGGAAAGAAGAGAGTTAGAGCAACTGGAATATGGAACGAGAAGAATTACAGAGTCATAGAGTGATACAGTGTGGAAACAGGACCTTCAGCCCAACTTGGCCCACACCAGCCAACTGTCCCAGCTACACTAGTCCCACCTGCCCACATTTGGCCCCTACCCCTCCAAACCTGTCCTATCCATGTACCCGTCTAAATATTTCTTAAACGTTGCCTCAACTACCTCCTCTGGCAGCTCGTTCCATACACCCACCACACTTTGTGTGAAAAAGTTACCCCTCAGATTCCTATTAAATCTTTTTCGGTGGTGGATGTATGACATGAGCTGCCAGAGGAGGTGGTTGAGGCAGGTACGATCACAACAATCAAGAAACATTTAGACAGGACAGGTGGATAGGCTGATAGGTTTAGAGGGCTACGGATCAAATGCAGACTGGTAAATCTAGTGTGGACAAACATATCTAGGTGGACAACATATTGCCATTCCCACGCTCTATGACTCTATAACTAAAAATCCTTATTACTCTTTATTTATTTTGTGTCTATCTTCGGTGTAAACCAGCATCTGCAATTCCTTCCTACACAGACCACTGAGGGCATCTCAATCACAATCCCAAAACACTCACGTTAACTGTTACCCTCCGAGCCAGTCTTTCGATCCGAAGAAGATGTGTGTACCAGTGTTTAAGAAGGAACTGCAGATGCTGGAGAATCGAAGGTTACACAAAAAAGCTAGAGAAACTCAGTGGGTGCAGCAGCATCTATGGAGCGAAGGAAATAGGCAACGTTTCGGGCCGAAACCAAGGGTTTCGGCCCGAAACGTTGCCTATTTCCTTCGCTCCATAGATGCTGCTGCACCCGCTGAGTTTCTCCTGTGTGTACCAGTGCTCTTTATGGCCAAGTAGACACTTTTGTGGATGGTGAATGCAGTAATGTTGGAAAGGCTATGCCCAATTTATACATAACAAACTCCCACAAGCCACAATATGAAATAGCCCAGAGGTTTGTCTGATGATTTAGGGATAAATATCAGGCATTTTCCCAGTGATAAACCTGCTGCGATCATTTGGAACAGTGGGCTGAATTCCCAATTCCCTACTCCTTCTCTCCATAGATGCTGCCTCACCCGCTGAGTTTCTCCAGCTCCCTCTGAACTCCCAATGACTTGGTTACCATTAGTTGTAGAATCACACACTCATGCATCACACTATTTGCTGTAGGAAACAATAGGAGACACTACAGCCAATTTGTGGAGTGCAAACTCCCACAAGCAACAATGTGATTGAGTCCAGAGATGCCTAACCCCATAATGTGGGCTGTGCTGCATTGGCATGGCATGCTCACCTGCATTTTCGGCTGCGGGCTGGCGTGCGATCGGGAGCGCGGTGACCTCAGCGAGTGGGTGCCAGAGTAGGGCATCTTGGTCAGGGTGCTGTAGGGCCGGTCTGGCAGGCTGGTGATGGTGTCTTGGTCAGCGTGCTCCCCCAGGTCTGGACTGGGCTGCCAGCCAGGCGACTGGTGCGACACGCAGGGTCTCTTCCGTGCCGGCGCGCTCTGGGTGCGTTTAACCGTAGCCGCGCTGCTTTTTGTCAACCTGCTCACGTGCTGATGTTCCTCCACCGTGGACCTCTGCAGGCTCAGCATCGACGCGCTGACCTGGTTCACGTCCTTGGGCGCCACGTAGGTCGGCTTGTCCACCCGGCAGTACGGGCTGGAATAGTATAATACATAGAACAGTGAAGTAAATCAACATGCCTGCAACAACTCCTATGGGCATGTCCCACTTGGCCGTCACGTGAAGATGGCATGCAAAGATTTTGTACATCACAAAATCCTGCGACACCGCGCGTCACTGCCTATGTCATCACGCACCATGCGCGCATCACGTGCGTCGTGACACGTAAATGATGTTGCGTAAATTACACGCAAATGACGCCCAAGTGGGACAGGCCCTTTACATAGTCTCCCGATGCACCAGGCTCAGCATACTGTCCGCTTGCATCACAGCCTGGTTTGGGATCAGCTCTGCCTAAAACTGCACGGAATCACACACAGAGTAGTAATTGTGTTAGCTAGTCACCTGCAAAACGTTGCCAAACTAGAGAGTGTTCTAGTTTTTTGTTTTGGAGATACAGCGCAGAAACAGGCCCTTCAGCCCACCGGGTCCGCCCCGACCAGCGATTCCCGCACATAACACCATCCTGCACCCACTCGGGACAATTTGTACATTTATACCAAGCCAATTAACCTACAAACCTGTACGTCTTTGGAGTGCGGGAGGAATCCGAAGATCTCGGAGAAAACCCACGCTGGTCACGGGGAGAACGTACAAACTCCGTACAGACAGCACCCGTAGTCGGGATCGAACACGGGTCTCCGGTGTTGCATTCACTGTAAAGCAGCATCTCTACCGCTTTGGTTCTGATTGTCTCCTCAATGAATGCCTGTCATTATTTTAATGAGGTCTCCGCTCAGCCTCCAGCGTAGAAACCCCGTGCATACAGCACCCAAGGCCAGGATCGAACCCTGGTCTCAGTGGCTGTGAGGCAGAGACTCTACCTGCTGCACCACTGTGTTGCCCTTCAGTTTTAGTTCGCTAGCTTTAGTTAGTTTAGCTTATTTTAGCTTAATTTATAACTTATCTTCACTTAGTTTATATTAGTTTAGCTTATCTAAACTTTAGAGATACAGCATGGAAACAGGCCCTTCGGCCCACCGAGTCCATGCAGACCACCCATGTTATCCCACATTGCCATTTTTCCATCCACTCCCTACACACTAGGGGCAATTGACAGAGGGCAAATTAACACCCGGAGGAAACCCACGGAGGAAACCCACGCGGTCACAGGGAGAACGTGCAAATTCCGCACACGAGATCAGGATCGAACCTGGGTCTCTGGCATTGAGAGGCAGCGACTCTACCCGTTGGACCACCATGCCGCCTATTAAATTTTAACACCTGAATATGTACATATTGGTACTGCTACTAAATGTATTTCACCAGCTTACAGGCAACAACAGTTGATGCAAGGTTACACAAAAAAGCTGGAGAAACTCAGCGGGTGCAGCAGCATCTATGGAGCGAAGGAAATTATTTCCTTCGCTCCATAGATGCTGCTGCACCCGCTGAGTTTCTCCAGCTTTTTTGTGTAACCTTCGATTCTCCAGCATCTGCAGTTCCCTCT
Source organism: Leucoraja erinaceus (assembly GCF_028641065.1). Classification (NCBI taxonomy): domain Eukaryota; kingdom Metazoa; phylum Chordata; class Chondrichthyes; order Rajiformes; family Rajidae; genus Leucoraja; species Leucoraja erinaceus. Next base: position 7,494,017 of record NC_073415.1, read on the forward strand.
TAAACAGTTGATGCAACTTTGGACCTAATATTATTTTTTAATTCATAATTGTAAATTGAATAGATTAGCAATGGTAGGGACTTGTGCCTGTATGTGATTAACCAGCTTGCCTCCACCATACCTGAGCTCCTGGTGATGTATCAGAGGTGCACCTGGGTCCCCCATGGAGTGAGTGATGCCATTCAGGATAGCAGGGAGAGGATGCAGCTTGTTGAGTTCGGTCTGTCAGCGTTGCAGGATGCGACGGGTTCAACCAGGATCGCCCGAGCGTGCATGGACAGGAGATGGCAAAAGGAGAACGTTAGTGAGGTTAGGTGTATGTTAGCCACGGTGGCGCAGCGGTAGAGTTGCTGCTGTACAGCGCTGGGGACCCAGCTTCCATCCAGACTACAGGTGCTGTCTGTACGGAGTTTATACCTTCGTGGGTTTTCTCCGGGTGCTCCGGTTTTCTCCCACATTCCAAAGACGTGCAGTTTTATACATTAATTGGCAATAGTAAAATATTCTTAAATAAAGGGGAGGTCATTTAAGACCGAGGCGAGAAAAAACTTTTTCACCCGGAGAGTTTATGGAATTCCCTGCCACAGAGGGCAGTGGAGGCCAAGTCACTGGATGGATTTAAGAGAGAGTTAGATAGAGCTCTAGGGGCTAGTGGAGTCAAGGGATATGGGGAGAAGGCAGGCACGGGTTATTGATAGAGGACGATCAGCCATGATCACAATGAATGGCAGTGCTGGCTCGAAGGGCTGATTGGCCTCCTCCTGCACCTATTTTCTATGTTTCTATTCTAAATAGTCCCTAGTGTGTCTAGGTTAATGTACAGGGTGATCGCTGGTCAGCATGGACTCGGTGGGTCAAAGGGCCTGTTTCCACACTGTATCTCTCAATTCTAAAGGCTAAAGATGGAGAGTCACTAACACAGGAACTCAGGCGACTTAAGTTTTATCCATATCTGGGAATTAAATTCACCACAAAAATTCTCTCATACACAGCCTAATGTTGTAGGACAACTTGTTCTATTTGATCTTCCGTTTGTGCACGTCGAGTTGATTGCATTAGTCGAAAAGGGCGGGCCACGTGAATGTTGCAATCTTCCACCCCGAGATACAGTGTGTAAACAGGCCTTACAGCCCACCGAGTCCGTGCCAACCAGCGATCCCCTCACACTAACACTATACTACACACACACACACACACTCGGGACAGTTTACTATTGTACCAAGCCAATTAACCTACAAACCTGCACGTCTTTGGATTGTGGGAGGAAACCGGAGCAAGTCACGGGGAGAAGGTACAAACTGCATACAGGCAACACCCATAGTCAGGATCGAACCCGTGAGGATGTAGGTTGGGCGTAGCCTTGTGTAATCAGTCATGGTTGATGGGGAACAACAAGGAAACAGAAGTCAACATGAGAGAGCCGCACCTGGTGCAGGCGTGGGACAATGTCACAGAGAAGGGAATGCAGGATGGAAAGCTCCAGGCCTAGGTCGATGCAACCTTCAAACTCCGAGGCGTTCATGCTCGGCTCTGAATTGGAGATGTTCGTCAGGAACATTCTCATGTTTTCCCAGTTTGACCTCAGGAAGTCATCCATGAAGGTCATGTAGCCTTCCTTGTCTTCAAACCTGCTTGATGAAGACAAACTGAGATCAGTGACCGCACAACACACTGGTCAACCCGAGGAGCAACTGTGGCTATCAAACTGTACGCCCTCCCCCTTGTGCGATGTGGGGTAGACTGACTCCCCTCCCCCTCCCCCCAATCTTTACACATGTGTATATATATGTGTGTGTGTGTATATACATATATATGTGCAAGTGTATATGTATGTATCTATCTATATATTAAAACTCTGTGTGTGTATATATGTGTGTGTGTGTGTGTGTGTGTGTGTGTGTGTGTGTGTGTGTGTGTGTGTGTGTGAGTGTGTGTGTGTGTGTGTGTGTGTGTGTGTGTGCGCGCGTGTGTATGCGTGTGTATATATCTATATATATATGTCTGTTTTTGTGTGTGTGTGGGCGCATGTGCGTATATGTGTATATATATATATGTGTGTGTGTATATATATACGTGTGTGTGTGTGTATGTAGAAAGGTTTGTGTGCATATGTGTGTATACATGTATGTGTACGAATGTACATGTACATATATATACATACAAGTGCAGACCCGTTGGGTCTGCTCCCCCAATGGTGTGATCCCCCAACCCAAAATTCCACCATGCACCCGTCTCCTCCAACGGAACTGAACCCGTTCCCAAATGTAAGATTCCAGCATTCCCCTGCCTCTCTCAGCAGCGGATTTAGAAAAAATTCCAATTGCACCTTCCCTGCCTGTTGCAGCAGTGAAAAGTTCAGAGTGTTCCTGTCTTGCAACTTTGTTTTGAAGTGTGTTGGAAGCTGATAGGAAGGAGCAGCCGTCAACGAATCAAAAGGCAGAAAGGCAGCCGGACAGCAGCCGGTCGGATGTCACGAGAGTTTTATATATTAATAGATAGATAGATATATATACTGTATATGTTTTCTCTTGTTTATCATACTGTTTACAGTGTACTATGTTTACATATTGTGTTGTGTTGTGCCGCTGCAAGTAAGAATGTCATTATTGTGTCTGGAACATATGACAATAAAACACTCTTGACTCATGACAGCGGCTTGGACCTACGTGGTGAAGTTGGCCAGGTTCTGAATGACCTTGGCGATGAGGGTGAGGGTCCGGGCGGTGCTGTCGTTGGGGTACTCCTGGGTCAGGTTGAAGAGGCTGGGGGACATGATGGCCGGGCAGAGGAATCGCAGGAAGAGCGAAGCGCATATCATACGCTGTCCGATGTCCGGCTTCCCTCGGCTGATACACTCTCGCAGCCAGGCCGCAAATATCTGCCTCAGCTCGTCGGGAAAGACACTGAACGCAAGACAAATGCACAACATACATTTAAATTACAATTAAAACACAGAGTATTTGTGCTATCACACTCCAACATAAGCTAAAATTTCAACTCAAAATTCACTGGAATTTAGGATAGAAACAGTGAAACATAGAAAATAGGTGCAGGAGTAGGCCATTCGGCCCTTCGAGCCTGCACCAGCACCGCCATTCCATATGATCATGGCTGATCATCCAACTCAGTATCCTGTACCTGCCTTCTCTCCATACCCCCTGATCCCTTTAGCCACAAAGGCCACATCTAACTCCCTCTTAAATATAGCCAATGAACTGTGTGGCCTCAACTACCTTCTGTGGCAGAGAATTCCACAGATTCACCACTCTCTGTGTGAAAAATGTTTTTTCTCATCTCGGCCCTAAAAGATTTCCCCCTTATCCTTAAACTGGGACCCCTTGTTCTGGACTTCCCCAAAATCGGGAACAATCTTCCTGCATCTAGCCTGTCCAACCCCTTAAGAATTTTGTAAGTTTCTATAAGATGAGAGGGGATCTTATAGTTCATAAAATTCTTAAAGGATTGGGCTGGCTAGATGCAGGAAAAATGTTCCTGCATGAGTACAGCCGTGGCATTTATAATATAATTGGAATATCATGATGGCAGAGGTCAGACAAGATAGTATTGAAATAATGGCTGACTAGAGGGCCTGAGTGGTCTATGCTTGCTCTATATTTGTTGAAACAGGGAACTGCAGATGCTGGCTCACCAAGAAATTGGTTAGCTTTCATTGCAAAAGGATTTGAGTATAGGAGCAGGGAGGTTCTGCTGCAGTTGTACAGGGTCTTGGTGAGACCACACCTGGAGTATTGCGTACAGTTTTGGTCTCCAAATCTAAGGACATTATTGCCATAGAGGGAGTGCAGAGACGGTTCACCAGACTGATTCCTGGGATGTCAGGACTGTCTTATGAAGAAAGACTGGATAGACTTAGTTTATACTCTCTAGAATTTAGGAGATTGAGAGGGGATCTTATGGAAACTTACAAAATTCTTAAGGGGTTGGACAGGCTAGATGCAGGAAGATTGTCCCCGATGTTAGGGAAGTCCAGGACAAGGGGTCACAGCTTAAGGATAAGGGGGAAATCCTTTAAAACCGAGATGAGAAGAACTTTTTTCACACAGAGAGTGGTGAATCTCTGGAACTCTCTGCCACAGAGGGTAGTTGAGGCCAGTTCATTGGCTATATTTAAGAGGGAGTTAGATGTGGCCCTTGTGGCTAAGGAGATCAGGGGGTATGGAGAGAAGGCAGGTACGGGATACTGAGTTGGATGATCAGCCATGATCATATTGAATGGCGGTGCAGGTTCGAAGGGCCGAATGGCCTACTCCTGCACCTAATTTCTATGTTTCTATGTTTCTAAATGACACAAAGTGCTGGGGTAACTCAGCGGGTCAGGCAGCACCTCTGGAGAACATGGATAGGTGATGGGAGACACAAAATTCAGGAGTAACTCAGCGGGACGGGCAGCATCCCTGGAGAGAAGGAATGGGTGACGTTTTGAGGAGAGACGTTTTGGGTCCATATAAACCAGCATCTGCAATTCTTTCCTGCACATGGATAGGTGATGTTTCGGGTCGGGACTCTACTTCAGAAACATTGGAAATTTGTTTTTCCTCACTTACCACTGGGAGTCTATGATTTGGTGAAATGCTTCTTCACAGCTCTCTCTCATATTCGACTGGTTTTCCAAAACATCATTAGCCGAGCACTTGTTTGGATCCACTTCGTAATTCTCCTCAGGATTGTAGAGTCGTGTCACAAAGTCTCCTGCGAATGAAATTGTGGGAGTTTGACAGAGTGTGGGAGGAAACCAGAGCACCTGGAGAAAACCCACGTGAAAACCCACAGGGAGAACGTACAAACTCCATACTTTTGTCATTAGTGTACGGGGGTGATCACTGGACAGTACGGACTCGGTGGGCCGAAGGGCCTGTTCCCGCGCTGTAACTCTAAAATCTAAAGTAAATGCAGTTCTGTATCTGCCCTTTAGTGGGTGGCAGTCAGCTATCTAGAGCCAAGCTTCTCAGCAATTAAGTGGCGATGGGTCAGAAGCCTGCCCAATTAGCCTGCTCAATCTTTTACTTGTAGCTCAGGCCTCCAGTCTTGGCAACATCCTCGTAAATCTTCTCTGCACCCTTTCCAGCTTGACATCATATCTCCAGGTATAAGCCCAAATCACCAAGGATGAAGCTTACGGGGGCACAGTAGCACAGCGGTAGAGTTGCTGCCTTACAGCGGTAACAGCACCAGAGGCCCAGTTTCGATCCCGACTACGGGTGCTGCCTGTACGGAGTTTGTACGTTCTCCCCGTGGGGTGTACTCCAAGATCTTCGGTTTCCTCCCACACTCCAAAGACGTACTGGTTTGTAGGTTGTTTAAGAAGGAACTGCAGATGCTGGAAAATCGAAGGTAGACAAAAGTGCTGGAGAAACTCAGCGGGTGCAGCAGCATCTATGGAGCGAAGGAAA